>NC_031768.1:35445340-35631698 GCF_001522545.3 Parus major
TTTTTTTTTTTTTTTATTTTTGTAATCATTGTTGTCCGCCCCTGTTTCTTGCCTTGCTCCGCTCCGTGGTCTTTGCCGGCGACAAGGACAGCAGTGCCCCTCGGGGAAGCCAGAGCCCTGCGGATGCACCTCCCCGGGACTCGGGGAGCTGACTCGGAGTGGATTTATTGACTCGCGGTTGCTTCCGAGCTGCCCGAAACAGCCCGGGCTGGTGCCCGTGCGGATTGCAAACTGCGGGGAGCAGTGAGAGACATACAGGAGGAGCCGCCCGCCGAAGCTGTGTCGTTTTCCCCCCCGACCCTTTTATTTCTCCCGCCACCCTTTATTTTACCTCTTTTAAAATTTATTTTCTGTTTTACTTCTTTTCACGCGGGCCTTAGACACTGTGAACGCGTATGGCGCTCTGGATCCAAATGGGAGTTGGCAGTTTGAGTGGCATCTTCCAAGGCAGCCGGGAGACCCCCACTAAGAGGAAGGACTGAGGCGTTTGCATATTTTTGCTATTGCTGTTACTTCGGAGGTAGCTTGGATCTGACCTCACAGGAGATATTCCTACATGCGAGTGGCATACATGACTCAGTAGATCTGCTTGCAGCTCTCGCCAAGTGCACCGTCGACTCTTACTGTGTGATTTTTTTAAATTTTTTTTTTTAATTGTTTTTATTATTCTTTTTTTCCCTATCAATCATCCCGGCTGTTGGGATACCGGGCACCCACCCTACTGTTGCTGCTCAGGTGCGTGGGAAGGCGCACGGCGGAGTTGGTGAGGCTCCGGGGAGGGACTCGGTGCCGCCTGCGACCATGGCAGCGCGGAGGCGAGATGCCTCCGCCTGGAAGTACTGCTGGGGAGCCGTGATGGTTTTATGCAGAACTGCACTGGCGCGGTCCATCGTTTTAGACCCCATATATTGGAATTCCTCTAACCCCAAGTAAGTTTCCATCCCGCTGCCGCCCGCCGTCTCCCCGGGGACCGGCGCTGTCCTCCGTGCGCGGGGGAGGGACGGGACGGAGCCGCAGGTCGGCCGCGGCCGCCGGGGGACACGGGGACGGGGCGCAGTGCGCTAGCGGTGAGCGGCGGGAGCTCCGGCCGCGGCTGGCAGCGGGATCCGGCCCTTCCCGGGGCGGGGGTTCCGTGTGACGGCGGAGCTGCCCCGCCGCCCCTTACCCCTGGCGGGAAGATCTCGGGAGGGAGGAGGGAGGGTAGGCCGGGCCGGGCTGGGCTGGGGCGGCGGACCGGGAGCGGGCTGGGGAGTGGTGCGGCGGTAGCAGGATAAAACCTGCGGGCAAAGGTCCGGGCTCGCCCGGGCTGGAGCAGCGGAGGAGCCGGGCTGCGCTGAGTTGCCAGGAAAGGGTGATACTCTCCCAACTTCTCCGTCTGCAGATGCAAACTCATCCCATTGATTCCAGCGAAGTTACATCTGCTTATAACAGGGCTAAATTTGGTTGTGGAGTTGATGGTATCAAGGCACATGTCAGTGAGTAATGAACTAAGCATTACCCATCACACAACCATTTAGTGTCATTCTTCATTAACAAATCCAAGCAAAAATGTACATGCGTTCCTAGGACCTCACTTTTAAAACTCACTCTTAAGAGAGATACGTTATCTTTAAAAAAAAAAACAAACAAAAACCAGCAACCTCTTTACTTAAACGTACAAAATTATTGCTGTTAGAAAGAGGAACTTTTTGAAAAGTGCACTGTCCTAGAGAAAAGTCTGAGGCAGTGATGTAAGGCTACTTACGCTTCTCTTTTGTCTCCTTGGATTTTTTGACATACAAAATGGAAGTTGGCTTTGTTCACTTGTAAGAGCCTCTGAACTTTTGTGATTAGAATCACTAGTTTGGAGAACGAAAATTAAGAAACAGGAAGTAGACTGTAATGAGTTAAGGGAATTTTAAAGCAGAAATAGGTTAAAATATTTTTATATGCATGCTCGAACTTCAGTTATATATATTTAAAATTAAATCATATGCAATGTGTTAATTAAATTTAGCGTTTCCCATTAACTCCTTTAAGTACATGTCTTGTTTTCCCGGGGGAAATGTAGAGGAAATGTTAGGTGGTGATGAGACAAGTATGAATGGAGTATTTCCTGGATCAGGGATTAATCCTGCGCAGGTGGTAAGATCTCTAGGAGTTTGGTAAAGATTTCAAAGTTAGAATTAGGCGTAGCAGCTCAAGTTTACCAAGCAACCTTTCCTTAGAATCATCATCTACTGTTGCTTTCATTAAAAGAAAAAATCACTATAGATTTCTGTCTGTATTATTTTTTAATACTTGCTCTGTTTATCTTTACCGAGAAGTTTCCTCATCATAAAGAAAAAGAACTAAAAAAAAATAAACAAAAAAACCCCTGCCAGAATCGCAGAGGACTGCTCAATTCAGAGTCTTTATTTGTAATATTGATTGACAAATACTTATTTTGTATATGCACCAGGTGGGAAGCCTGTTAAAATTTACCCCCAGTCACTGGCTCCATGATGCTGCATATCTAAAGCCTTTCTTTGGCTTAAGAAAGGCACGGCACCACATCAGAGGGTGAAGCGGCCTGGCCAGTAATAGAGCGGGCTTTATAAGGCTGTTTAGAGTCTCGAAAGGCAAAGGCTGAGAGCCGGGGTTGCATTGCAGGAGTGGGCCTGCTGTGCTGGTGGAAAACAGCCTTGACTCGGCCTAGGAGGAAGGGGAATGCTTTTGCATCCCAGCCCTCGCTGGGTTTATGCCTACAGAGGTCACTATTCCAAAGCAGAAGAGCCGGCTGCTCGGGCCTCTCCTCTGCCAGCCCCAACCTGCTTTCGCTTTTTTTTTTTTTTTCACTTACCTTGATCGCTTTTATTAGCCATCAGTGAAACGAAAGCATCCGAGCAGCTGAATTCAGCCCATCTCACAGAGCCTGGGGATATGCTTCCTTTGTCAAACACGATTTGTGTTTCCATTTAGTTAATTCTAAACTGTTTGATTACAAAAAAGGTTTGAATGTTGTTAATGGTAGATCTAATGATAATATCTAATTACTTTTTCAACTTAAATGCACGCTTAAAAATAGGTTGTGTTGCTGATGTAATTGAATTTTCTTGAGTGATTCATTGAGGCTTAATCACCACAGTGAAGAAGTACACTATTAAAATTAGTCTTTTCAATTGCTGGGGCTAGTGATTTATAGGCCTCTTGGAGGCCTGGAGTTTGAGGAGGCTTGCAAATGCATTCCTGATACTGTTGCTGGTGAGGCAGCTCTACTTCTCGGAGCAGCATTTCTCACTAATTCTTCTCACACTTGTTTGCCTGAAGGATCCTGAATAATTTCTCCTTAGATTGTCTTCACTCTGGATTCAAGCTGATTGTTAGCTTGGGAAGTAAAGCTATTGAATAGATCTTGGCATGGTATAATAATAAAGCTCCTTTTTAGGTTTGAAATAATAACTATCTTTGGTGCTCGTTAATTTATTCAGGGAAGCTGTGCATTTAACTCTATTGAAAGTCTCAAGACATAAATCTGCTGAACAGGTAGGCAATTAAAATGGGGGAAGTTGTTAGCTTAATATAAAGTATGAAATAATAAATTTTAGGTTAAGGTGAATGTATAAACTGAATTGGTTTTGCACTGAAGTCTAGGAGTTATAATTTCTAGCAGGTGGCTGGGATGGAGAGCATGCGGTAGCTATTTGAACACAGAGTACCCCTCCCTGTTTCCCCCTTACCTTTTTAGAGATTTGCTTTATTGCCTTGACCAAATCATGAGATCGAAGTGACCTCCATAAAATAATTATACCTGCAACTTTATTGCTTGGGAGGTTAAACATCGTTGTTGTAGATGGTCTTCGCAGACTTTATAGACTTACCATCTGAAGAACTTTAGATTACCTGATCTTGAAAACACAGAGGAAAAAATACTCTAGATTTAACTCCTGTTGACACCTTTTAAATGGGAAACTTTCTGCTTGTGTTGTTTCTGCCAAGACAAACAATGTATGCAGATAGCATGGATTACCTCAGTTTCCCCTCACAAGGGCTCAGCACTGCCTTTGACACCCAGGACCACACGTAATGTTATGGGGAAGCCTTTAGTGAAGCAGTAGAGAAATTTCATTCAAAGAAGCATCACTTACGTCTAAATGTCACTGTTTCCATGCGTGTTACAGGCCGGAGAGCAAGGCAGTTCTCCTTAGTGACATGTGCAAGGTTATCTTCATAAGTGGTGCCTTTGACACTGATTAAGTTAGATTATATAGTTGTTTTTCTCTCCCTCTGATAACCAGTTATATATGGGATAGTTCACAGCCTGCCTCTGAATGAATGCTAACATGTCAGAAACTGATAAAATAAACTACAATTGATGACCCTGTTAAATGTTCTATTCAGTAGCATATAGACTAGTCTGCTTCTCATTGTATCTGAAATTCTTATTTTTGTAGGTAAACAAATGCACATTCACTACCGATTGAATAGCCCCTTGAACTATGCTCTGCAGTTTGCATTTGGGTTAATCTTGTCAGTTTTAATACAGAGGGGAAAAAAAGGAGAAAGCACCAGGGGTGGAATTGTTAGTGCTTTCACATCCACATTCCTCACATTTTGTCAGGATGATAAACTGTAGGTAATGGACAGCCCTTGTTTCACAGGACAGGCAAGCCAGCCAGAGCACAAAGAGCTTGCTAAAACGGTATCTCACAACATGTTTGGGAGGCTCTCAGCTAGACAAGAATTTATTTGGGAGCTCTGTGCTGTGGGACTACATTTTCTAACCTAAGCAATTACAGCTTCAAGCTGAAGAAACAGAAGTGGAAGGTTAAGATGGTTTAAACACATGCTCCTAAATTGTACCCAAAACATAGCTGCTGACACTTGGTGTGTTAATAGATGGAGCGAGTGGTGGCTTCCAGTCAGTCCATTTGATAGTTCATTTGTAGCCAAGTCTCCAAAGCACAAGTGAATTAGCAAAATGAATTCAGAATAAACTGGAGGCCGATTTCTTGAGCTGGTTATTTTCCCCAGCCTTTTATATGTAGAGTATAACTGCTATATTATTTATAGTAATTATCTTAAAGCATGTTATCTGTAAGCTGTGCTACGTTATTTCACTTTGTTTAATGAAGTAATTGCCTTTAGAAAGGCAGTGACTAAAAGTCATGCTAAAATCACTTAAGTTCTCCCTCTTCCCACACATGAGAATGCCTTCCTCTCCATTTTTTTTTTTTTCCTTCCCTTTTTTTTTCCTCTTCCGTGTTTTATTGTAAGGAGATCACATTGCTTGAGGTGTGATACTCTGGATCCTCTCAAATTCGGCCAAGGTTCCTGGCATGGGAAATCAGGAGCGGAGGAGCTGAGGTGACTGTTCTGACACGCTGGCAAGGACAGGCCTTTCAGCCCTGCGCAGCAGCCACAGGCAGGCCTCCTTTGGGGACCTTTTTTTCTCTATGATCTGGTCTTCATGCATCCTGCAAACCTGCACGACTTGAAATTGCTTGTTGCAAATGAGAAGAAAGTGTTCTTCTGAGAAAAAAAAATAGTGATTAAAATGTTATTCATGTGTGCCTAATGTCTGTCTGCCTTGGCTGCTGACATAAAGAAACCTGTTTTTCTGGTCATTTATCATACATCTACATGGATTTGCTTATGAGCTCATTCTTTGTGAGGCGTTGTGGAAACTTACATAGGAATGTTAAACTGCTTGAAATATTTTGATTAAAATACGAAGTGCCACAGTATGTAGACTTTTAACTAGCACACTGTTGTCTTGAGGGAGGGGAAGTTTTTTTTGGGGGGGTGGGGAAGGGAGCATCAAGGGAGAAGAGTTTGTGGGGGAGTTGCATGAAAAAGCAGAGGAAGGGAGGATGGCAAATGGACAGTGTTAGAAGAGCTTGGAAAAAACTCCTGTGGCTTCATTGTCTCCTTAAAGCCAGAGAACACAAAGACAAATGCAGTCCAGCCTTTCTCCCATGATGGAAAATGTAAACCGTTGACACAGCTCCCATGTGTAACTTGTTTAATTCTCATTTTAAATTCAGTACTATACCAGCCGTGTGAACTCTGAAGATTTCTTTAGTAATCCATTTTGTAGTTCCGAATCAAAAACAAAGTGAAAAGGTCTGACACAATTTGCTTTTATTTTTAGGCAAATCAACCCTGGTCATAGTTAATAAGGGGATTACAACCCAGACTAGGTCTTTACAGATGTAATGTAAATCAAGGGCAGAGTATAAAGAAACTGATCCCTTTTGATTGAAGTATGGTAAAAAGGCATAGAGAAACTAGCAGCAGTAATCTGATTGTATGGCAATAAAACCACCATTTTCTGTCTTTCAGATAAAAATAATGTGGTAAATCCATGCAGTTCATAAGATGTAAAGGCAGATAAAGGGTGATGCCATGGCAACATATAGATTAGCTTGATGTTAGAAATGACACGTCTCTGAAAGGGGTGTTATAAACTAAGGGCCTTGCTCCGGGCTGTAAGGTATTATGTGAGAACCGCACAAAACTTGGGGGCCGGGATTAGGAACTATGAAAGGCCTACTTGTGGCTTGGGGTGGTTGGAGCCGTGAAGAAAAGCTGCTCAGTTCTTGCTCATTGGTGGTGTATAATATGGTAAAGATAGATTTCATTTACTGCTTTTTGCCGAGATGGGGGCCGATTAAAACTCGAGATGGCTGCAATTGTGAGGTGTGGAAGATTCTCCTTTTTAACTCCTGCCCTAGCAGCAGCCTTTCTGAAGAATTGGCTGCACTTGGGATTTGTTGCCTTAATCTATTTGGGCTTCGGGCAGGAGCATGCTGGCAAGGCACAGAGAACAGAGGGGAGAGAGGTAGTACTGGAGTTATCTGGAAGGAAAACAGAGAGCTTTTGATTTCAGCTGTGTTTTAGTTTGTGGTCTCCATCTCACACTCCATGGGAGCAGCAAAGATAAACATGCTGCATTGTCTGTGCTTAGGCCAGGTGATACTTCAGCATCTCTTGTGTTTCCCATCCTGCAAAAATATAAAAGAAGAAAAAAAACCTAAAACAATTAAAAAAACCAAAACCCGAACAACCACAAACAAACCAGCATCTACTCCTATTTACCAGTCAAGCTGCAGATAACCAAATGTCTCTGGCTCAGTCTCTAGGTGGTGTTTATTTCCGAAAGGCTGGCTGAAATCTAGAAATGAATGAGATAAGCATCTGCCTCCCCCCATTCCCCTCCTCCCCGGCCAATTTACAATCACTGGGATGAGTTTGATGTCAGCCCCTTGAGTTTAGCCGGCAGACAATAGAGCTATTGTTTCATCATTTATTTTAAGTGATCTGCAGCTGTAAAGGTAGTAAAATACCTCCCCTAGTGCAGCTACTAGGATGTATTTTTTCTTGCTTTTTCTCTTAAATAGCCTTTAAATAGTTAATACTCGTTTTTCTACCCAAGTGACAACCCTGAACGCCCACAACTTAAAGTCAGCATTACATTGCAAATCTGAGGTACGATTCAAATGAGAAATATCTACTTTATTGCTTGTTCATTTGTCTGCGAAGGGGGGAGAAGAAAGTACTCTGCATTTGTTAATCGCAGTCTAGACACAAGAGGAAAAAACACTAAAGCCTACAATAACAGTTGTGTCTTTCTTCACTGGGAATGAGCCTGGGATGAGCTCGGCAAAATGGAATTCATGCTGTTTGTTTGGCAGTGCCTCGGACACTTAAAGTGCATTGGTTTTTGGTTTTTTTTTTTTTTTTTTTTTGTTTGATTATTCCAGGTTTTTTTTATATAAAGATGTTAATTACATGCTTGAATTTATCATTCTTACCCTATCCCATAGTATGCAGGAAATCTTCACAAATCTGAATGAAAAGGGAACTCTAGACCCCAAACTGTCAAGCTGGTGATGCTGATGTGATTTAACAAATGAAAAATAAACAAGTGCATATGGGAGCTGGACGGATTGGCAGAATATACAGGACCTGAAGTGCTCAGACGGGTTTCCTGTCTTGAAACTTAACCTTCACAAATCTATACCAAAAGATCCAATTCATTTGCTGAAATTCTCCAAAGCACAGGGGCAACCTCATCTAATTTACAGGCCGGTCACATTCAAGCACCTTGCATTCTGCATTTGACAATGATTGCTAATGGGCCATTCAACTAAAGTATTTGCTTGTTAACAGGGAACAGAGCATGATAAATGTCCAGCAAGCTTGCAGCCTCCTTCAGCTTTTCAAATGCAGACTGGTGCATATTTATGGCAGGCAAATGACAAAGGGAGAAGCTGAATTACTCTGGCCTTATGCTTTCTGTTCGAACAAGGGTTAAAGTAATTAAAGAAATAATGCAAAAACCGATGTCCTTTGTTTGCCCACCATTATCCAACGTTTAGCTTTCGAACCTGCCTGTCATGTCACATTTCAGAAATATCCCAGATAAGGCCGGACAGGTTTGGCAGGGCACAGGGAGAAGGGGGGAATCATCTATGGAGAGCATCCTGGACAGTGGACCCCAGCTCTCCCTGCATCCAGAGTCTTTCCCCTCCTGGTTCCCCTGACTTTAAGGAGTTTTCACTGATAGAAACTTGAAGGTGTACTTAAAACAGAGATTTTGCAGTTTTCATTCCCCATCCCTAAACGGGGGGAGAAAAAAATCCAAGACTGAAGAGTGGCCACGCTTTGAGAAAATGTGTACATTGAGCTCAGTATGTTTTTGGAAGCCATGAAAACAAAATGGCAGAACAAAAAACAGTTTTGCATTGCTCCTCCACTTCCAGATAGGTCTTAAGACCCAAAAAGATAAAACATGCACACAGAAATTTCCTAAACTTGAAGTGTCTTCAGTGTCATTGTGAATTATCTGTTTATTATTATTAGTTGGGGCTTTTTGTTGTTACCATATTTTTCCTTGTAAATTCAGGTTTAATCTTAGCCTATCTAGCTCTTGTTCAACTTCATGAAAATACCTCCAGTGATTTCAGTGGGTACTGCCAGTCCTGCAAGCTTGAAACGACTTCACATTATAATTATTTTTCATTATAGGCAAAATTTAAATTTTCTTATTACGAAAAAAATTCTATCATTTTACTCTAGGAAAGAGAACATATAGATTATTCTGTTAGCTGTGGTGCAGAGAACTTTCCTTTGATGTGATTATATACATTGTCAAAGACAGCAAATAAGGGCAGGACCTCTATCTTTTTTGGCAATCCTGGCCAGCCAACACCCAGTGTTTATTGAGGTATCAGCATGATAATTATAATGCAGCTGATTTAAACTTTGATGTAATAGTCTATGCTTTCTTCTGGTTTTAAACATAAGTTCTAAGCCAAAAAAGATAAAGGTTGGTAGAGGATTGTGTTGCTAGGTGAATCATTCCTTATGTATGACATATACATAACTATAAGAAGGGTTTCCTACCTGTAGTGTTCTTTTAAAATGTTTCATGGGTGGTGGCTAAAATAGGATTTACAAAACTTTATTTGGTAGGATCAGAGCTTGAAGTCAAGTTTTACATGTGTCAACGGAAAGCAAGAAATTATTTGGCTTGTTTTACACAGCAGGATAGGTTAGATGGTGAAATGATGTTAGGCTGAAAAATTTGTGATGCTGCAAATTGCTTCTCACTGTTTTCTTTGCTTTTGTTTGAATAGGACATCTATTTATATACCCAAACCAGAGTGAACAGCAGTGGGGAAGGTGAACATTTCACTGTAAAGACATGCATTTTAAAGCTAGTAAGAGTGATTTGAAACTTTATTATCATTATTATTATTATTGTTAATTAAAGCCCAGTCTCACTTGAATGCTGTTTTATTTTGGATTGGGAGTTCTGCCAGACTGCAGCCTGTCAGAGCTAAGAAGACTCAAATCAAGTCCAGGCCTATTTCTGCAGCAAACGGGAATCCTGGCTCCTTGCCTGCGGATTCATTCAGGAAGACCCATCTGGCTTTTGATGTTCTGCAAGTTTGAAGCAGTTTGTTTAAGGAACCTATGCAGCCAGCACTGGTGGGAGCACACATAACTGCGCTTCTTCTGGCTCCTCGTCAGTGGTGCATCGTTTCACAGTTTCATTTTTGCTTGGTGCTTACCATCTGCTTACCTACTGCCTCAGCAGCAGTTGGTTTCTATACCTGACTGGATGAAAGTGTAAATTTGGAGTTGGGAACATCTTGACTCCTTTTAAGGATTTGCAGTCCCACAGCATTCTCTGTCCACACTTCAGTTGCTTTCTTCATGTTTAATTAATTTCAGTTTCTTTCAGAAGCAGTATAGCTTAATCATTGCACAACACTTTACCTTCTTTTTTACCACTTTTTGACCACTTTTTTAATCACTTGCCAACACTTTACCTGGGTTTTTGGAGGGTTTATCTTTCCAGGGTATTTCTGAGCTGTATAGATGAGCTGAATAGGGAAGGTCACATTGGCGGACAGATTACTTCAGTACCTGAAAAAAGTATTTAAAAGGCGGTTTTTGGTGTTAATCATTCTTTGTATCACAGAGTTTTCAGGCACTTTTTGAAGAAAACCAAAAGCCATATCTTAGATTTATAGCGTATTGTAGTCTTACGTTCTGTGGATCAGTGTGTGACACCAAGGCAAGCAGGACTGCTCTGTGCTCCTACAGCCTGACTTGGAAAAATGTCCTTATTCAGAAAAGCACACGTCGAGCATGTGCTGAATGCTGAACATTTTTGCTGAAGCAGGACGAATTAAGCATGAGCTGTCTTGAACCAAGGCCAGTGTGAAGAGGTTTTTTGGGGTTGGACAAATACAGATCTCTCCAGAGCTTCGTTGCTTTTTTTTAAATCAGAAAATGATGTCAGAAGCAACTTCCCTGTCTGCTTTTGGGTAGGGATGTATAGCCTGCCAGTAGTTAGTGTGTCACTCATGCCACCTGGGAGCTCAAGCAAGTCTATCAGCTGTGCCTCTGGAGTCTGGTTGCACAGGTAGCTCTGCTTCAACTGAGTTTCCTGTGCTTTTTTTTTTAGCTCACTGTTTGGTGTAATGCCAGCAGCACATTTCCACTACAACTGATCACTGATCACCCGAGAACCCAGGTTTCCTCCTGCAAGAGAGGGCCTGGTTTCTGAGATGTGCCACGGGCTGAGCCTCCCTGCAGTAGAGGCTGAACCAAATGTCAGTGTCTCAGGAGTGCAGGGCAATGGGTTAAAACCGAGTGGCTGGATCTCCGGTTATCCCTGGCTTTCTGCTGAACCCCTCCAGTGGACTCCTCCATCTGGGGCAGGGATGTCAGTTGTGTCAAGTGCACGTTTTGGATGTTTACAGATTTTTTTTTAATTACTGCAGTGTCATGTCAGTTTAACTTCATTTCAGAGGCTCAGACATTGTAGTGGGTCAAAATCTGTCTCTTCTTAGGTCAAATATTATTACTGCCTTGAAGTAATGGCTGTGGCCACCTGGTTTTGTTCTGCTTCTCCACATCAGTCAAACCTTGGAAAAGTTGGTACTTTGTGACATGAACATAGGATCTTTGTGCTTGCAAGTGGCTGAATCTTTGGTTTAATGTAAGAAGCAAGTGTAGACTGATTGTAGCTCTCCCATTTGGATTTTTGCTCTAGGTCATTTTCTCCTTGGCATAAAAATGATTTTCCAGAATAGGTTTGTTTGTTTATACAATTCTGTTACTGATTTGGCATAACTTTTCCTGAAAGTTGTGAGTTAACAATTTGTTCTACTTCCAGTGTTTACTTATTCAGGCAAATGGTATGCAATAATACATTTTCTAACAACTGCAAAGTAGATGAAATTTTGTCTTTGCATTGGAGATACAATCACCGATTATTAATGTCTCATCAACTAACAAGACAGTCCCCGCCCTCTTTTATAGACTTTGCTTGGAGCATGTCTTGAAACAAGACTGTACAGGTGTGAGCAAACTGTAGTTAAGAGAAGGAAGACTGCAAACTTTGGTTGGCATCCTTATATTGTGGCTGACATAAGACATTTGTTTTTCTAACAGGAATGGTAGAGAATAGCACAGAATAGCGCAGCGATAGAACAATCTGGTTTGCACTTTTCAAAAAGTAGTTCTTTGGCAAATGCCAGCTGCTCTCTGTTAGCTTTCTAAAAGCAAAGGCTTTAGTGACTTGTGTAAGAAACACACATGGTTTGGTTTGACTTTCTGTTCCATGCTAACTACTGGTCTGCATCTTTTCAATAAAGTGCCATCTCTCGGGTTTGGCACACCCTGCCTCTGTGAACACAAGTCAAGTAGAGCAATAGTTTTGTGTTACGCTGAATTCATGGCACAGATTTTTTTATTTTACTTTCTTTTTTATTTTTTTCCCAAAATTCAAACCATATAAATATCTGATTATCTTTGCCATGAGAGCAAAGAACTACTTTAATATTCCCAGTAGCATATTTTGAACAACAATTCTTTAATTAAAACAACATTGGTCTCTTCCTGTATTTCATGGCTAGCAAATGAGAGAAAACACCAGTGTTAATATCAAAGGGAGTCAGTTTTCATTACAGTAATGGTTCAATTGTGCAATGCTGTAGGCACTGAAATTTAATATTATTGTGACTTGTATTGTAATTGTAGGATGACAGAGGAAAATGGATTAAGTTTAAATATAAGTGTACACAGCACCACATGGACTTTGTCAAATGGAAGCTGAGGGTTGGTACAGGATGGGTCCCCCTCTGGCTCTGTCATAATGAATTAGTATTTTGTAAATAATTGGCCACTAGACTATAGATTTATTACCTTTTGCAGATCTATGTGGACACACACAGACATACATCGATTCTGCACTGACTGTAATTGCAGTGTGGAGTTGCAGAACAGGTTTATGCCTGTAGGCTTGCAGGGTATTTGAATGTCTAGGCTTCTTGTCTTCACCTTTCATGAAAATATTCTTGCCTGCAAGTTTGTGAAGTTTTGTTCTGAAGGATACACCCATCCTTTTAGTCCAGGCATTGCTAACATATGCATGGCCTCAGACTGGAAAGCCCTTTGTCATCCTGATGAATAAACTGAATTCAAGTTGCAGATGAGCTTTGCTTTAGAAAATTATGCTAGGGACAACTAGTGTTAATGAGCAATATCCCCTTCTTTTCCAGTTGCCCATAAACATTCAGATTGCAATGGAAGACAGCAATTTAAACCATCCATTGCTGATCTTTTCCGTGGAAGATTAAGGACAATGAAAGCTAGATGTTTCATTTGTTTGCAGTGTGTAGGCAAGTGGAAGATGTCCCTAAAGCAATGCCTGATAGTGTATTAGTGGCTAAACATGATGCCCTGTCATTTTACCCCATATCTTCACACTGTTCCTCAGATGTATGTTCACACTGAAACATGTTCTAATGTTAAAGTGCAAAAGGGGGCAGTAAAGTGCTATCCAAAAAAAAAATGTTTATTTTTATGGGTACTTTTTGTGGCAAAAGTTGCATTTCTCAATAGGCTTATAATCGCCCATATTAAAGTAATGATCACAAGAATGTCTTCTGTTTGAAAAGCTTAAAAATGTTGCCAAAGTGTATCATTAAGTGTTGTGGAAGTAATATTTGTCCTGTGTATTTCTTTGTACTTCTGTCCTTGAATGGAACCCTGAAACATGCTACATATTTGGAAGGAATCAAAGGCAGGAAACTTTCCTCAGATATATTTAGGAAGTAGCTATATGAAGCACTTCTGAAAGAATTCCAACTTAGCTTATCATCTCTGATTCTCATGTTGTGCATTACTTAGCACCACGTTTCTGGAAAAAGCAAAATGAAAAGAATGCTGAGGCTAGGGGTTTCTGCTTGAAGTACTAAAGTGTGTAGTGGTGGCATGGGTCAAGAGTTGGGCTCTCATCCAGACCCGCATGCATCATTTGTCAAGAGGTAACTAGAAAGAGCAACTAATTACAATGCACCTACTGAGTGTTTTTTCCTTCAGGAATTTCTCAGAGTAAGCCATTTATACAGACTGGCTGCTACTTTCCACTGCAGCCACTTGCAGTTTTTAAACTCTACACAGAAAGCACATTTCTGCTGAAATTAAATTAAATAAAAAGGAGAATGTGCCCTGTGTGTTTCCATGCTTGTGCATGAGAGCAAGTGAGCAATGATTCCATTTGCTGAAGCTGACTAAGTCCAGCACTGTTGTGAGGTTCATATTTCTGTAAATGCTGATGAAATGTTAATATAATACACTTTAAAATAGAACATTGGTCATACTCATCCTTTTTTTTTTTTTCTTTTTTTTTTTTTCTCCTTCCTTAAAAGACTGTCGTGAAGCACATTAGTGGTTCTTTTGTGGTAACAGGAATTGATTTAGTAAATGGATCAGAATTCTCTAGTGCTTTAAGTACTTTAAGCAGAGCAGTAATGGCTTTCTGAATATAATACAAAAAGTTAATTGCTATTAATAGTACCTTATGTGGAGGTCATATATGAAAACGGAATATAAAATCTATATATTTTTGAAAAAAATCCTTAGATTTAGTAAAAGATTGGATTGTGTATCTTTTCAACATTTCAGGCCTTACCCTTGTGGTAAATGTTCTGAGCCAAGTTTCACGTTCTTGTGCAAAAACCCCATTGCTTAGGAAAAGACAGAAAAGTGTTTGCTCTCAGAAGTTTTTTAAGGCAGGGAAAAACATGACTGACTTTTACGTGGGGAAAAACAATTATTCATTTTTGCACTCTGGATTTAATGGGGGTGGAGGGGTAAAACACAAGGTGGTTTGAAGGTTTTAGTTACGTAAGTGAGTTTTTTGCTTTTTTCTGCTAGTGAGAGCCAAAGCAGCAAGGGAAAGGGCAGCTTTCCAGCAACTCTCGCAGGCAGAGATGACATCCCCTTGAAACAGATACACTGCCCAAACAGCAAAACCCTTATGGCAGCTGCACACCACGCGGCTGAAGGCAGGATGCTGCCTTGGCTGTGCACGGTGGGCTGGGGAAAGGGCTCTCGGTGCCCATGGTTTGTGGTCACTCCAGGATGATCCCAACCTGAGACGATGTGATTCCCTGGAGAGGGACTGCAAAGTGACCTACCTCTGCTGGAACCCAGGATTGGGGTAGCCTTGAAGGGGAGACTGCGGCATTCTGGCTTAGTTTTTGTGAAGAACAAGATCACATCTGTAACCTTGTACATCACAGCTTTCAAGATTTTCTCTTAAAAGAAACATATTTTCTCTTTTAGTGTCTCCAATAAGACATGTTTGGTGTGTGCTGGGTTGCAGGTGACCTTCTGCAAACGTGAAGGGTGGAAGGAGTACGGTTTTGCCAAATATCATGTCTTGGCTGTAGGGTTTGTGCTCTCTCAAGTGCAAGGCACCTTTAGACTTGTGATGATTCTAAGCTGAGTGGAATGAAAAAGTGTCTGTATTTCTGCAACAACACTAGTCATAAGAGTTACTTGTTGAAGGAAGCTCATGACAGATCTTTCAAGGAGACCAGCTAGGGCATTTTCTGATGTGTTTGGAGACAAATAATGTCTGTGGGTGTCTCTGTACAGTAGAAGCTCTGTGCTTTTAGAACTGTGATGTGATGGTACAATTTGACTGTCAAATCCAGCAGGTCCGTACAAAAGAATATTTCCTTTGGGGAGAAGCATATGCACTCTAAGCCTTGGTTTACACATACTAGATATCTATTGATGTGTTTTAAATGCTTTCCTCTAGCTAAAGGTAGTGCAGTGAATGGATAAATTAAATGGCTAAAATTTCATCCATATTCCTAATTCCCTGTCCACTAAAAATGTTGAGAAAATGCTACAGAATTATTCTTGTATAGGTTATTAAGTTTTCAGTTGCAAACATACTACATTGTTTTGCCCTACTGAAGTCCATGGAAATCTTGAAACCGATGTCAGTAAGAACAGATCCAGGAAAAGGCACCAAGAACAGTTCCATTTGCATGGCTATTTGCAGCACATGAAATGGTGGCACCACTGACATAGTTGTGTCCACTCTTGTGATTAGAACAACATCAAACTTTTACCATCCCCTTTTGCAGTGCAGTACAAGTGTTTGCTCCAGGCAGTCTGACAGAAGATGGGCTCCTTCAGAGTTGAGGAAGAGTGAGGTGAATGAGGTACCCCAAATTCCAGGATGGAGATCAGCTATGGTTTCAGGGGACTGCTTCAAAGCACTTACAAACTTAATGCAGGTTTATTTCAGGGGAGCCTGAACATAGTTTTTTTCCCTTACAGTAGAAGTGAGAAATACAGGACTTGCTGCTTTACCAAGTTGTGTTATAATAATTTATAATTTGACTTTGTATACCGTCATACTTGCCATTAAAGATCTTAAGGGATGAGCGTGAATATATTTGTTTATTTATTTGTTTGAATTCCATTTAGTTTCTAGCCTGCAAGTCCCATTAATGCTAGTAACCATTCCTTACATAAATTGTTTCATTAACTGTGTGGAAAAATGTTACATATAAATAAAGGTTAGCAGATTAAACTTCTTAAATTTTATTTAAATTCGAAAACATCCCTGTTTAGCATGTTGTGTAAAACTTTCCTGTATTATTAAAATGATTTAATAAGACTGCACTGGTAAAGAAAAGTATCTCCCAAAACTCATTTAAAAGAATTTTAATAGTATGAAATGCTATACTTTTTTTTTCTCTCAAAGTTTCTTTTGCTAGTCTGCGTATAAAGCCAGTCTGTCATCTTGCTGTGTCACACTATAATATTTTTTCTTGCAAAGATTTTACGTAAGTGTAGTGCCTTTTTTCCTCATAAAATTATGTACCCATTTAGAGACAGACTCCACATTAATCTTTTTTTGATGAAGCTTGTTTTTCTGTCTGTCTATAGCAGTTACTGATCCTGTTCTCATTGAAATGGTGTTCACTTAATCTATTTAAACTGGAGTGAGATGAGTCCTGTAAAATCATTGCTTCTGCACAAAAAGCAGTTACAGCTGGGTGTATACCTTATATACACATGGCATATTTTTGTACATGGTATTGAATATGACAAAAGTGAATGTGAAAGTTTTGTGTAGAGCTTTTGCAGAGAGCTCTGGTATGTGTTTTTGGATTTTATGCAGTACGGTGTTTTTGGGAATCAGAAAACTGGTTTTTCTGCTACTTCGCTGGAATCACTAGCTTTTTCCTGAAACTTACATTTGCTTTTCATCAAGCTGGTAGGACATTTGCCTTGCTTGAATATTTCTCCTGTGGACAAAGTGATACTTGAATGTTATTTTCTCAAAATTCAGATGATTAATACATATATTATTTAATAACCATTCTTTTTAGACAGGACTTGTACATGGAATGTAGTCCTGTATTCTGCTTCAGTTTGCAGTTTTACAAGTAACGGACTAGAATACTGTGTTATTAGCATTCATGATATTTCCTTAATAAAACTTTTCAATTAATAACTTTATAGTCAGGCTCCTAGTTAAAACTTCATAAAGTTAAGTGGGTAGGATTCCCCAACAGTAGGTTTCAGGCTGCATTTTAAGAAGCGTCTTGATTGTTCACATTTTTAGGATTATTTTTGTGACATTACTTTAAAGCTAACTGCCTACACCAATTAGTTTGGGTAAGTTATTAAAGCACAGAAATTTGGCACTGCCTCCCCAGCTAAATATACGAGCCTTGCATCAAGTACTAACATGCTTTCTAAAACAATATTTATTTTATAATTACTAGAATATAGTTAAAGTTAAGTGTGCATATATATTCATAGTATGTGTACATGTATGCATGCGTATAGTTTTGCAAGTTGGAAAAACCCTGACAAAACACTGGGTTACATCACTCAATACTAATTAACAAAATCTCTGAAGAATTTATTTCTCTAAGAATTTTTTCTGTTGCTAATTTTACCATTTCAGAAATTTCTGTGTACTAAGAAATGGCAGAATATTCTCAGTGAATGAGAGTGTGGGCAGGTTAAGTTCTGCTTTTTTTTTGGAAAATTTGCTATTATGAGCTTAGGCAGGTTTGAGTGGTTATCATTAAGCAAAAGTCCTTTGTCATTTAATATGGTTGAATGTGCTAAGTTTCTCTAAACAATAAGTAGATTCTTAAGAAATTAATTGGAAATGAATATAATTTTTTATTTTTTTTTATAAAATTTCACAATCAAATTTAACTTCTTGAGGACTTTGACAAGTAAGGTTGCATTAGTGCCAGGAACTGCTGCTGAGACTTAAAGTAAGTGTGGTAGATAAAATCACTGAAGTGTTGGTGGTGTGACTGTTCCTCGTTTCTGTTCATGTGTCATGTGACTTTTTGGTCAAGTACAGTAATTATTTTAAAAAGGTTTGGGAACTCTGCAAATTGTTGTTATTTGATGAGCTGCGTGACTAGTTGGACATGTGGGAGGGATTCACATCCTTTGGCTTTTGCACAGATGTCAAATGTCGCCCACAATACACCAGTTTTGGGCTGACAGTAAAAATGCCATCTGTATCGAAAAGTGCCAGACAGAAAGTGCATGAATTTCATCGTACAGCTTATATGGTACTTAATACACTTTTCTGTGCTTTCTCACAGCAGGCACCAGGATTATTTATTGTGAGCAGGATTTTTCAAATGCTTTAAGAGTCTCTCTGTATCTGACTGCTGACAGAAATGAGTTGGGAAGCTTGCTAAGCTTTTCTCTTAAGTTTCTCTTGGGGTACAGGGGCCTGTGTTGGTATTTAAGTTTTGCAGTAAATCATACTTAGAGCTGAAATGCAGAAAGTTAGAAGGCTTTTTATAGAAAGCAGTCACTATCCTGACTACTTGGAGAGCATGTCACTGTCCCAAGCCACCAGTGGATTGTAACAGCCTCTACAGGATCAGTCACTGGATTCTGGAAACACCTTGCTTCCTCTTTATTATATCTCTTTTGATGGGAAAAAAAAGGTTTCTAATTAGTTGAAGGCTCATTTTGATCAGATTTTTAAAGCCATTTTATTAACTTAGTTATTATAGCCACCATCCTGCAAACATTTCATCAGTCTTGATGCTCCTTTGGAATACTTAAGGCAACATCAACACTTGCAGTAATGAAGACTCAGGATTAATCCTGAATTTTTTTTAACCTTCACCAAGGCTCCTTTCTTTGTTTTGTTTTGTTTTGTTTGTTTGTTTGTTTGTTTTTGTTTTTCAAGTAGATCTTCAAAAGTAGGATCATAAAGCAGTAGTCTTAATCCTCCTGACATTTCATAAATAGCTTCAGAAAATGCTTAGTACCCAGCAAATGATTTATTTAAAGTCTTTATAAAAAGTACAGTAGCAAAAGTATTACACATATGCAGGGATAATAATCATGCCTACTACTAATCAGCCACTGTAAGTTTTGTGGTTGAACTGAAATGCATGAGGTGAAACTTTTTTATTATCTCCATCCATATTTGGGCTTTGTTGTTGTAAGAAAATAAGGAAAGTAAATTGGAAAAATATCTCTCCTAGCAAAGGTCATGATCAAAACCGCAAAGTGTGGAAAAAATTTCAGTACAATCAAGTTTTCAGATTAATCCTTGCATTTTAAGCCTTTTTTCTTCCCTAATCCCATCAGCGTTAGATCCTACAAGTTCACACACACACAAGTGGAAGGAGATTTACTGAGTTTAGCTCTAAAACTGTACAGGCTTCGGAGTCATAGCAAGAATATTCCCTGCCATAAAGTCTAACAAGTGCATTGGTTTAAAGCTCTTGTAAAATATAGTTTTAAGTGTCTGTCAGGGACGGTTCTGTCATTTTATGGGACAATTCCTGGCTGAAACTAAGGCTCACAAGTGTGCCTTCTCTCCTGCAGTTGTTTCTGAGGATTGCCTGGCATACCATCTCTCAACCCATCCTGTTTGCGCTCAGTTTGCATGGAGAACATATACTGTGGCTGTTTCATGTATATACGCAAAGTCAATGTCATGGAGTAGCTTTACCTTTAAGGCAAAGGTAAAGCCTTTATTCTAAAATTAGAATCAGTGGTTTTTGTTTCTCAGGGCAGCTTTTAGGTTATATTACTGATAATGATGGACAGGAACATTATCTAACCTTACAAATTTCCTATTTGTTATATATGGGAGTCTAAATTGATTAATTTACAAGCAAAGGTTCAGTCATTTGAATTCTCATGTTTCCTGTTACACAGTCCTGTTATGTGAAGAAGAATTGCTGGCAAGAAGAAGTATTTGCAGCAGTGGGATCATGCAGTGACCAGCCTTTGTCCTGGCATGCAGATGGGGGAATATGAGTGATTGTCATCTTCCTAATACAGCAGTGCTGCACAGGAGCAAAGTTAAAATGGGGCTGTGGTCAGACAAGGTAGTAAAGTCAGTCACAG
The DNA here is from genome assembly GCF_001522545.3 of Parus major. NCBI lineage: Eukaryota > Metazoa > Chordata > Aves > Passeriformes > Paridae > Parus > Parus major. The sequence goes on from NC_031768.1 coordinate 35,465,552, forward strand.
GTGACGCAGGTTGGTTTGGAAACTCTGTTCCTTTGCTTTTGCCTGGTCAGAGTTGATCTCCAAGGAGAGCCAAAATCAGAATACGTGCTGCTCCCTTGGGAATATTTTCTGGATGGGATCCTCCTCCCTGCCTTTTCCTCATACCCTTGCAGAACTGGCCTCTCCCTCAGTCAAAGGATCATGGAATCATTTAGGTTAGAACAGACCTGTAAGATCAAGTCCAGCTGTTCACTCAGCACTGCTGTGTTCAGCTCTAAACCACATCCCTGGGTGCCATATCTACACACACATCTGGTGTCCTTCACCAAGCTGGTAACTCTGCAGATGCAATGCCCCCTTTCCATTTCAGCTTTCAGAAAGTGGTAGTCACTGCATTCCTTTGGCATGTCTGAAAACTGGAGGAGGAGGCACAGCTTTGCCCCATCTCCAATCTCAGTTTGAACAGCCGTGGCCAAGCCCAGTTTCTGCAGTCTGGAAATTACGCTGCACAGCACAAAAGAGCACAGTGATTTATACATCAACAGTCGCTTTTCTTGCCATAACATTTCATTGTTCTAGTTCCCTAAATCTGTAATTACATGTCTTTGTCTTTTCTACGTGCTGCTTCATAACAAATATAATTCTTACACTGGCTTTGTGAGTGAAAATAATCCTGCTCAATTAGCACAGATCATAAACTTGAATTGTGTGGAGCAAGCAGTTGTAAATGATGGATTTGAAATTTGGGGCGTTGCAACATCCTTTAATTTAGTGGGTTCTCCCCCACCAGTACAAAGGAGCTGGTGGCTCCTTTTGCCAAGCCAGAGGCTGGAGGTCATCAACGCCTACAGCTTTGTTCTGCGTGGGCCTTGATACTCTAATTTAAAGTTTCCAGGAAGGCTGCCTGTAAATAAGCTAGATTTACTACGTGTGCTGTGTAAGTATTAGCACTTGGAGAAGGGTGTTCATTAGGCAGGAATTGTTTCACTTGGTTTTTCAGGCTGATTCTCCATTAAAGAAGATCTTTGGAAAATGCTGGCAGGCAGGAAAAAGAGGAAAGAAAGTCAGTCTTTTAGGTCTGTGCATTGAGTACATTGGTTGTGTTTCTGGCTGTTGTTCTAAAACATGCACTTCTTGGCCTTAATTGAAATAAATATGTCTTAATGGAGAGAGAAACAAACAAAGCTGCTGTGGCTTTTGTCCCTGTGAGAGCATGACTCTTCATTTTGTGGATGAATCAATACTATAATTATTTATATTTTTCTTCCATGAAAAAGTGATCATGTTTGCCTGTTAATTAATATGAGTAGGAAAGACAAAATACTGTGTCTCACTGCAAATACTAAAGCTCACTGCCAGTTTAAGAAGACTTCCCAAAAGCATGTTTTCCGAAAAGAAAAAAAGCATGCATGTCTTTAACTGCTAGCACGAAGAAAAAAGAGCTAAAATAATGACAGTAATGGTGGAATTTGTGAAGAGAAATCATTCTAGTGGAACGATCGCACTGTTTTGAATTTAAATGTTTTTCTCAGAAGCATGTGTGGTCCATGGATCAGGTAGATCTCTGTCCATTGCAGGTCTGTAGACATGGTCCTGGTTGAGTGACTGACCAATGTTCCTTTGTGTTACACTAGTAATGTCAATCAGCATGTTTATATATTGTTAAAAGTCTAAGTTTTTCCTGTCCCACATGGCTATTCAAGGAGGTTGAAAGATTGTTTTTGTCATTCTCCCATGTCCAAAATTAGCAAAATATGTGCAAGAATAGTAGAAATATTATCAAAACAAGAAAAACAGAATCATAGTTCACCAGGTATTGTATTAGCTGCTCTGCATGGCTAAATGCAGTGCAAGAAAAAGGAGTGCCTGCCAGAGGGAGATATAAAATCTTCTAGAGTGCCCAAAACTGGGATAAGGACTAAAAGACTCAATCCGTTTATAATTTCCAAGATCAAAATAAACAACTTGTTGATACTGAATCAAGCCCAAACTATTAAGATTCGATTTGCTCAGTGTGACATTTTGTTTTTGGAAACTGTGTTAATTCCTGTCTGTTTACTGCAGTTGATACTTTTCTGAATGAGATTTTATTAAGTGTCTCAAATTTTACCTTTTCTTCTCTTCCCCCATCCCCCCTCTTTTTTTTTTTTTTTTCCTTCCTTTTAGATTCCTTCCCGGACAAGGATTGGTACTATATCCACAGATAGGAGACAAACTGGATATTATATGCCCAAAGGTGGACTCTAAAACTATTGGCCAGTATGAATATTATAAGGTCTACATGGTTGACAAGGACCAAGCAGATAGCTGTGCTATTAAAAAGGACAATACACCTCTACTTAACTGTGCCAAGCCAGATCAAGATGTTAAGTTTACCATCAAGTTTCAAGAGTTCAGTCCTAATCTCTGGGGCCTGGAATTTCAGAAGAACAAAGATTATTACGTCATATGTAAGTTCAAATTTTCAGTTGTTCATTCTTTTAGATATAATTGTTCGTTATTTTGCATGCTTTCTTGTATGTTATAAGCAAACTAAGAGGAATATGAATGGGTTTGTATATTTTTATCTGAAAATGATTTCTTGCCGGCATATTTTCAATATTGTTCCTGACTTCCAAAGGGTCTCTGTCTCTTTTTTCCTTGGTTTGTGTAAACCACATTTGATTGTATTTCTATGCCTGTAAAAGGCTTCTTTTTTTTCTTTTTTTGTGCACGGTTTTGTGTCCTATATTTGCATTAGAAGTTGTGTGCAGCTAAACTGTGACATGTTTCCTGCTCACCTGTTTATCAGCCCTGCTGATGTGCCATGCTCTTGGCCTTGTCCTTGGGTTCTCTTTTTCCAGAAGCAGGAGTACAGTGACCCAGCTCTTCTCAGATGAGGCATCCTGTGTGACATGCCTAGCCATTGCTCCAGGTGGTTGGGGACTCTCACAGGAAGGATCTTTTGGCCACTTCAGTGCCAGTTTTGTCAGTGTAGTTTCCTCACAAGGGTTACTGGTAAGGGCCTGTAGTTGGACATGCCTTTCTATGTCCATACAGTAACTAGGAGAGTTCTTGGGTAAAATCTAGACTAGTCTGGTCTTGAATTTTATCCTTTTTCATGGTCCTGCTTGCAAAACAAGTGGCACAGGCCTCTGTGCAGCAGTACAAACTTTGTATGAGTCTGATCAGGGATTTATGGCCAAAAGCAAGTCTGGAGGTAGCCACTGTGTTCAGTGATTCAAATTACTTATGATGTGTAAAGTTAATGATGTGAATCAGGAGTTAGCATAAGCAGAGACCTCAGCAGTATAACAACAACTTACATTAGTTTAGGTTTTGTCACTGTAATATTATGCCCTGTGGAACTCATTTTGCCCCATGGGCACTTCTGAAGTCTTGAGCAAGTATCCGCAGTTATTAGGTGGTGGAACAAATTCTGCAAATACCTGGCTTTTCTGCAGTTACAAGGAAGTTAGATACCTGTGTGTCTTATTTCACAGAATCATAGAAAAATTTGGGTTGGAAGGGAGCTTTAAAGTTCATCTATTCCAGGATCCTTTCAGTGTGCTGGGACATCTTTAACTAGATCAGGTTGCTCAGAGCTCTGTTCCCAGGTACAGAGCATCTACCACCGAACATCTACCACCCCTCTAGGCATCAGGTTCCAGTGTTCCACAACACTCACTGTAAAACATTCATTCACTATACCTGGTCTAAATCTGTCCTCTTTTATTTTAAGACCATTAACCCATGTTCTGTCACAACAGGTCATGCTAAAAGATTAGTCCCTGAACATGTTTCTGCCACCTCTTGAAAACTGGAGGATTTGATAACTGTTTTATGTAATGTCTGCCAGTGTAATTATTTCTTAATTTCTGATTTAAAAATATTGGCAGTTTTAAAAGTGCTCTGATCAAGTACTTTTGAAATGGAAATGGAAATTAATTCAATATAAATTAATGCTCACTTCCCAGTTATATCCGTAATTGTACATGTTAATGTATAAAACGAGGTTGTATGTCACAGAAGCTTAAGTAAGAATTCACTGCATTAATATTAATTACTAGTTTTAGAAATTACTAAGTAAGAGTTACAGGAGACACAAACAACCATTTTTTTGGTTTTAAATATTGCCTAATACAGGCACTTGCTCTGTTTATCTGGGGAGTGTATAAAAATATGATCCCACTTAAACAATATTAACTTTGACAAATTTTCCACTGAAATCCAGTGAGATATTAACCAGGGTGAAAGCAGCAAAATTACATGTTGAGAGATAGTTATGTGTAACTCCAGTGAAAATGTGTAGCATAAAAATGACCATGCTCAAATATTTGGTTTAAATGAGGAAATGTGCTCATTATTTAGTGCTGCTTTTAAAAACATCCACAGAAGACCAACTGTAGTGGAACAAATGGCACTCTTACAATTATTACCTGAAAATTATGGGCACAAATGGAGCTTTCTGATGCACTGTCAGTTCTGTCATATCTATGTCATGGATTTACCCAGAGAATTTTTAAGTACGCCTCATTTTCATTAGTTTTGTATAATTATTTCATTATAGCAATAAGACATAATAGACATTGCATTTCCTGGAAGATTACAGCATAACTTGGTTGAAAGGACTTACTCAGCCTTCAGTCTAATTCCTCAAAAATCACACTGGCCTAGCAGTAATACTGGAGTGCCTCAGGGTATTACTTTTCCTCCTCATTGTGGCATAAACAAATGGATAACCTATCACTCTGTTCCTAGCGTACTGACTGAGCTTCTGCAAGGGTACCCATGTACATTTTAATAGGCTGGACAGAAAAGCACCCCACCCTTGAAAACCCATCCATCCTGAAGCTAAAACCCTCACTTTCCTGTTGTTCAAGGAGAAAACAATAAACTCAGTGATGTTGGTCTTGGAAGCCCTAAGAGGCGTAGAAAACTAGGCCAGTGCTCAGCTAGGACACCATTTTAGAGTGTACTGGGGCTAGACGGGGTTTTAATAGTTTGTATTCAAAAGCTCATGACACAGCCTTGTCAGTGCAAGTTCTGGTAGCTGGGACATTTGCTGTCATTTTTACAAGCAATAAAATGCCTCTTAGTCATGTATGCAAATCAGGCTTTAAATTGTTTGCATACATTGCTATTCACAGACCTGTAATTTTTTTCTTTTCCTTCCGTCCATCCATCTGTCCGTCTGTTTTGCCTTGCTTGCTTTGTTGGGTTTTTTGAGGGGTGGAAAAGCTGTGAAATGAAGGCAATGATGCATTTTATGTGTCAGCTTTTGATTTTGAGGTATTTTAGGATCTTGCATTCCCTCAACTAAGTGGCATCAAACAAACCTAATGCATGAGCTCACTGAGCTCAGCATCTTTGCAGTGCTTGCTGTGGCTGTGCCTACAACCTAATCTCACGCTGTTTATGCTGGCAGGCTGTTGTCAGCCCTTTAGATGTTTTGTGCATTGTCATATACCTTTATCATCTTGCCATTATTTGAAAACAGAGTTTGTTTTTCTAAGGTAATAATATGTGGTTTGTGGAACTGTATTAAACAGTAAAATCTCATTCATATTAGGGGGTTAGTCATTTTGGGATGAGGAATTGCAACACAGGATGAAGCAGCTTCCTGAGCCCTTTAGAGACATGTGATTGCACAGGAATTCTTTAAGCTGTAATTTTTATATCATCCAGATGTATTCATGATAGGTATAGCAGAAGGAGATCTTTTCTATTCAGTGATTCTCTAAGCCTAAGCATATAAAATCTTCTCATTTCACAATTCCTAATTCTTTAAAAAGAAGAAGTGTGGGTAAGTTTCTCATATCTGTTTTCATGTTTAGTGGCACTTTAGTAAATAAAAAAAACCAAAAAAAGCTAATCCATTTCTTGGCAAGTTATTCCTCAGTATGACTGTCGGTATTCAAAGAGTTAATTCTATGAACAGCAGTAATTGGAAAGACGATACTGAATGGTATTGTGAAAGTGAATAAATGATGTAACAGAATGTCCTTGCTTTTCTCTTCTTTGCTATCATCAATTTTTCGTTCCTGGGAAATGAATAGATTCATTTTCCTATAGTTACCTGATTTCTCTTCAGCATAACTGGAGAAGGTCAAATGTACTTGATATCTCAGAAGTATTAATGTTTGATTATCCTAAAATATGTGACCATTTTGCTAACATATCATAAGTCTGTATGGAAATCCTTAATCAAATGCATAAAGGAAGATACCTCATGCCCAAAAACATAAATATCTATGTGAAGGGCAAATTTGGGCAGAAGGGTGTGAAGATTTGCAACTCCGATGTTTGCGTGAAAAGTCTTTTTATGTCTTTGCATGGTTAGGGAATAAAATATAATTTTCTGCTGTTGTGAGTTGCTCAGAGCAAGCAATGAGTATATTCTTATTACTGAGCAGATACTCAGTGCTTGATCTGCAGGTACTTGGGTCATAGTGTCACTGCTTCAGTACCTCTCTCAGATGCAGATTCTTCTTGTTTGAGAGGGAAATGCATTAGCATAGTTCAAGTGCATTTCATATACCAAAGATGTTTACAGGAATCATCCTGAGCCCTTCCCAGTAAACTTGGCCTTCAGTCAGAGGGCTTAGAGAGCCTGATGATGTTGGGTTTGTGCTGAGGGAGCTCCGGGGGAAGCCTGAGGGAAGCTCTGCCAGAGGGAAGTGAGCAGTGGCAGAGGGAAGGGAGCAGTGCTGCCTGCCTCCAAGCCACCATCAAGCTCCTTAGGTAGTTTGGCCAAGCAAGCACATATTTCACACCATCTCTTCTTTTGCATAAGTGAAGTTTATGGGCTGACATCATCAACATTAAAAAATAAGTCACCTGCAATGAAATCTTCACCTGTTCCAAATTTGTAATAGAGTGACCTGGGACTTGGGGAAGGGGCTACAGAATGGTTCTCTGAAAGATTCTATATAAGGCTTACTCTGCCTGGACCTCATTAGCTGAGCTTGCCGAGCTAATGATGCTCATTGGCTTTGACATTGGCAAAATTGAATATGCAGCTTTCCTTAAATGTTTTTTTGTCAACTTTTTTCAAGTGACCCACTTACATAATTGGCTTCTGGCTTAAATTAAAAAAACATATATTTATATATATTTGATCCCTGACTGATTTAAAGGTTTATTCTGGCTAGTAGCACTATATTTTGGATAACTGCTTTAATAGTACTGTGGCTTTTAAAATCAAAACAGTCATTCTGAAACTTTAGCATTAGCTGTGTTTGAAAAAAATCACAAGGCTTTTTATGTTTTCACTTTGTCATTCTGTTACAATTAAAGGGCAATAACTGTCTGAGGAAGAACATATTAAAGGACAATATAGATTGTGCCCTGAAATATGGCCCAGCTGGGAAGAATAAATCTCTTTGCATGGCCAAATAGATTTACATTAAAATGTTATTTTAGTATTCTGACCAGTTTAAGCACTGGCTAATCTGTCTGGCTGGGCATTCTGAAAACGTTCTGAGGCAGATTTCAGCCTTCAGCCCCCTGTAACCTCTGAATCATCTAGTGAAAGCTGCCCAAAAGGAAGCAGTAAACAGGTTTTCCTTTGTTAATGCCAAACTAGCCAAAATGGAAACAAATACTGTATCAGAAATTAAATTCCTTTAGTTTTGCAACAGACATTTTTCCTGCTTTCTGTTAAAGACTCTGTGGTCCTGAAATCTACTTGTTTGGGTTTTTTTTTTTGTGGTGGTGGTGATGGTGTTAATGAAAGCCAGTGTGATAATAGTAACTCTGATTCCATTTGTACAAAGATCACTTTTTTTTCTTTCCTTTCTCCTCCTCCTCCTTCCTCAGAAAATTAGATAAATAATTTCTCCTCAGTGTAAAATGATATCCAGAGGTCAGTCTTTGACTTTGCTGAAGAGTCTTTTAAGGGATGTATCAGCAATACCACTTAGCTCTTGTTGAATGAAATATAAATACAGCTTATACAAATAATATTATTAGAGAGAAAAATCACTGTCTGTGCAGCTTCAGATTTCTAAGAGAGTCTAAGACCTGCAGGATTAATGGAGTCATGGTCCTTTGGGGTTTTGTCCCAGACCACACAGGTCTTGTAAGAGAATAAGGCTATTTTATATTGATGGACTTTTGTTCATATTCTGTGCCATTACCTAGGCAATACCAATCGTTTATCTCCTTTAAAGTAGACAGAGATAGTTCAGCAGGAAATCTGTTATTATGTCTCTATTCCTAAGGGAAGGAAATGAAAGATAGGAATGCTCAGTTTGTTAATTGATGGCATGTTGTGAAAAAAATACAATTATACTCCCCCACACACCCGCAAGTATTCCAAATAGATACAGAATCACATGAAAATGAAGAATAATTGTTCAGAGTGGAAGAAAAAATTATTCAGGAAAAACTCATTAATTGAACAGGTTTTAAAATTTCATAGGAAGCTGCTTAATAGTTTTAGTCACTAGTTTTATATCTCACTTTCACAGTTCCTCAGAAAGAGTTTATAAATATGGGAAATATAATACATTCATAAAGAAACATACAGTATTCTCCGTTAGAAGTCTTTATGGATGCAGTATTTATAGTGCTTTGCAGAAAAAAGCTTAAACCCTGATCTTCACAAAATGTGTATGTTCTTAGATTTGCATAAACATCTTTAGCAGGACTACATATAGAAGAAGAACGCTCTGAGTATGTTATCTTTTATATTCAGGATATGAGTAACTGTTTAAGTCAAGGGGGTGTGTATTGGAAGGACATGCCTTTCTATGAGGAAAGCATGAAGAAAGTATCTGTCTAAACTAAAACTTGAGAGTGCACTACCACACTGAAACACATTTAACTTCTATTTTGTACCTAAGTTCGGTGGTGATCATTTAGCTCATCAAGTGGGATGATTAGTCTTTATACACTTGCTTGTATCATATGTGTTACATATTGCAGTGTTTTAAGTCCTGAAATAAAAGATGAAGAGCTGCATTAGGATTTATAAAGACTTTAATGAAACACATTTTAAAGGCCTGAAATGGTTTGCCTCATTAAAGTCTTTATGTAGCTGGAATGGAGGGAAATGTACTTTTGTCTGAGAGCTGCATTAGCTAAAACAAAAGGCTGGAATGGTTGAACACCAGGGTTAAATGTCAGTTTGGATTTTCTTTTCTGACTTCAGTCAATCCTGGAAACCTTGGATGAAGAATATTTCAGGATTTATTTCTGATAAATCAGACTACAAAACTAAGCCCTAATGGGCAGTCTTCCAGTTTCTTTTTTTCAGTCCCAAGGAAACCATGCAAAGATTTCTGGAAGTAAAAGCAGGATTAGGCTTAAGGTAGTCTTAGCTGTTCTTGGAGAGTCCATATTAAGCTGATAAGGCTGTTTTTTAAAAGCACGTTCAGATCTTCGTTAGCATGATTTATCTGTTTTCTGTTTGGTAGATGACAGCAAAAATTACTAAACCACAGCAGCAGAGTAGTCGTTATGTGCTCACTGGGCTGCTGTGAGAGAAGCTGAGTTCTAAATCCAAATCCTGCCAGGACAACTTAAAATTATTTGTTTTTCAAGCACATAAATGTATTAGACCACAACAGCCCAGCTGATTGCAGAATTCCAGAAGGGATTGGTTTGGATGACACCTCTGGAGCTCATCTAGTCCCCGCTCAAACCTTTGCTGAGCCTGAAGCAAGTTGCCCAGACCCATGTCCAGCTGAATTTTGAGTATCCCTGAGGATACAGCCCTGCCTCCTATGCAGGTGCTCCAGTTCCTTCATCATCTCTGTGAGCATTTACTGCACTCGTTCCTGTAAGTCCATGTCTGTCTTGTGTTGAGGAGCCTGTGACTGCACCCAGCCCTGCCAGTGTGGCCTCACCAGTTCAGGGTGGTGTGGAAGGATCGCCTCCCCAAACTGGTTGCCACTGTTCTGACAGATTGAGTGCAAGAGCTGTTTGCCTCCTTTGCTGCCTCAGAGCCAGCTTGGTGTCCACCAGGACCGTCAGGGCTTTTTTACAGAGTTGCTTTCCATGTGTTTGGCCCCAGCCTGTGCTAAAAGTTGATTCCACATGTGCCATCCAGAGGCTGCCACAGCAGGTTCGGTAGCAGAATTCGAGGCATTAACAAAACAATTTCCATTGCAACAGGGGGAAAAAAAAAATCCAAACAACTAAATAATGTCATATTTTTAAAATCTCAGTGAATTTTTTAAAACTCTATGAACATAAGTATTAAAAGTATCAGTTCACCTGTCTAGTTGTGACTTTTCAAAATTCCAAACACTGGCAGAATTAATATAACCCTCTGGAGTTTGTTAAAACAAACCAAGATGTGCCTACATGATAATTTCTGAAGAAGCTAAACCTCTTAATTTCTTAATGGCTCGTATTTGAACAGGAGGTCCTGTAGAGCTGTGGAAATTCAGATCGCTTTATTTCTGCAATGTTCCCTCATTAAGGTTTACTTTGTGGGTATTTTACAGCTCTAAACACAAACATAAGCATACTGCAGTCAAAACAGTGCTTAACTTCTGATCATCTTTGCCAAGTGTACAGTCATCCAATAGTATCATAATTGATCTCAGTACTAAGGTGCCAAACTTTGTGCTGCTGAAGGATAGTTAGATGATGTAAATAGCTTTTGTGTTTTGCAATAAAGCACACTTTTGTTGTGCTACATGTAAAAGCAGGAGATGAAGGTATTCTTTTATTGAAGCAAACATGTGGAAAATTGCTCTAGATTGTTATAGTACAGAGCATCTCCCCTGAAAGGAATGAGGTTCATCTACAGGGCAAAGTCTCACTGTGGCACTTTATTGGGGTTACTCCTAGAGTCTGTGTGGTCAAAGCAAATAACATCATGTCCATCTAAACTGTTATAACCATGAGACTGGCACATTTTCTCATCTATAGTGTTATATTCTAAACTGTCACTAGGCATTAACTCAGTCACTGGTGAAGTCCTACCACCTAGAGATGAACTCTGCCTCAAAATGATGTTTTCCACTTCAGTGCTACTCGTATAGCAATTACTGGGTCATTAATATCATTGCATGCAATTAGTGACAGTAGAATGAGCAAGAGGTTTGTTATTTATTTAATATGAACTTTCACTATAACCCTTTCTTATCCTAGTGCCACAGACAAAAACCAGAGATTTTCAAGGCAGGTGAACATCCTTGTAGAATGAAGTTGAATTTGTATGATACAGAAGGACGTTCCTCATTTGATGTTAAAGCTTCTGCTTTTGTTTCTAGCAAGCCCTCTTGTCATTAGCAACAATCAGAGTAACTTGAATGCTAGCTAATTCTATTAGTTCTGTTCAGCTGAACTGTTAAGCAAGGCTTGCTGTGGTAGAGGGAGACACTTCTCCCCATCCATGAGAGGCTTTTGCATGCTGGGAGAGAGGATAAATTTGTGTAAAATACCTGTTTGTGAATGGTGAAGTCAACTAACTAGTAATCTGTTTTAGATGCATACTTTTGGGTATACACTAAATACATCATAATTAGTGGGCTTACATCTGCCACAGTTACTTCAGCACTCACAAATATATAATTTGTTTATGTAAACTAGAAGCAACCATGTGTGCAGTGGATCATTATCTGACAACATTTCTCAGAGTACGTGAAATATAGAACTGAAATTCTTGTAGAAATGCTTAACTGTAATGAAAGACTCGTCGTTCACAGTGATACAGTATTGAGATGCTTTTCTGGTTTGTTTTTATATAATCTCAAAATCACTCCCAGGGAATTTTGTAAAGGGGCACTGCACTTGACAGCAGTGAAGCGAGTAGGATTTTGTTGTGGGTGGGTGGAACCTGTGACCTTCAGTAATGGATAATAATTCAGCAAATAGTTTTCTGTTCAGTACACTTCAGCTGTGGTATTCCTTAACCCAGTGAGAAAGTGGTGGTGTTTTTAAAATGATAGGCAGCGATAACCAGTCAGAATTCACAGCTTTTTTGATACTTTCCAGCTCTCTCACTGTCTCTCTTTCCCTTTGTGGAAGAACTTTGTTGACATAAACAACTCTTTTTTTTTTTTTTACCACGTATATTTTTCTTACTTGGTGCCATGCCTCCCTGGCATTAATAAAATCATTCTGAATGTAGGAAACCTTACAACTCTCTCCCTGTCTTGTGCTGTTGGATGACATGAGATGTGGGAAGGAGAGTCTGTAAATTTCCAGAGATGTCCCTGGAATCATGCAGCTGGAATATTCCAAAGTATATTACAGTACAAAATTGATTGGCTCTGTCTTGATTGTGTCTTCCACATTGCACCCTCAAAAAAAAACATTGAAACAATAATACAATCTGTCCCTCTCTTAACATACAAGTGGAGACTTTTATGGGGAATTATATAAATACACCCTTGTATCAAGAGTCCCATCTAAGTACTGAAAGTCACGCTATTCACAGTTGGACAAGATACATTTTAGAGCAGTGGTTAGAAAAGTGAATTACAAAGTTTCACTGCAGAGCCTTTGCTTCTTCCTGGCAAAAAGAGGCCAGTTCTTTATTTTACTTTATTTTGTTCTGGTTTTAGATTGACTGGAGAGGGCATTGCTGTTTACTTGTTGTAGAGAATACAATTTATGCATCCTGTTCATATATAAATCCTGAGAAATGCAGCATAGGACTTAATTTAAAAAACAAAAATGAAAAATGAAAAAGAAAAATAGAGAATTCTTGTCCTTTTCCTCTTATTGAAGTTCTGCCTCACATGTGCATAGAGGGGAAATAAAGGTTGGCACCAGGGGCATTTATTAATACTCCGTGAGTCTTAATTTAAGGAAAAAATCTGAATTTGAAACAATGTGTGGAATAAAGTAGAATGAGAGGTTTTTTTAATGGTGTTTACATGGAGAAACTGAAAATTCTGCTGCCACCTTGACTTTGCAAGTTGAGCAAATAAAAAACAGACATTAGAAAAGAGCAAAACTATTGGTAAGCTGCCTTTATACATTTTTCTTTATAGACTTGGTGTCTTAAATTATATTGAGCAAATTCAGCAGGTTGTTTGGCTTTTTTTTTAGGATCATTTCTTTGTCTCTAAAAGATCAGTAGAAAGTTTTGATTTTATTGTCTGTTGATTAAAAACACAGTCAACACATTGGACTCCATTCACCAGTCAACTCCATTCACCTATTCATAATGCATTTACATTTTAGTACTTACAGTCCAGGTTTGGGACTGCTGACAGTTACATTTCAGAAGACAATTTAATTTTTTTTAAAAAAGCGAAGGTTTCAGTGTCAATCTTATTTTTTGGCACTACAAGAGAAGGGAAACCGTTAGTTGCTGATATTTGAAATTAGCGTATTTCTCTTCTCTCTAAACATTCTTCAGCTAACCCAGCATAATGTGTGCAAACTACCTGTTCTTTGGTGAAAAGCCTGAACAATTTTTTTGTTGTTGTTGTTTCAGATCTCCATGCAGATCTGGCATTGTTACTGGGGGGCCGAATTTAATTTCATTTAATTAAAACACTCTATTATCTTAGCTATCTTGTTCTTTCATCCACGGCTAGTTTAGAAACAACCTCCCTGTTGTGATCAGTGATTTGTGGTTTTGCAGTGTGTGATTTCTAGTGTTCTTAAACCACTCCCATAAATTATCTATATTTATGAAAAAGGAGAATTATTTATTCAGTGCTTTACTAAGAGGATCATTAAAAGGACCAAAAGCAGATGAAAGCAGTCAGAACACAATGATGCCTGGCCAAAATAGTGTTCTATTACTTGATAAAATAAAAAACTCTCAAAAACATCACATGTACTTAGTAATCCTGAGAGTGAGTGCATGTGAGATCGAGTGCAGCTTTGCTTTAAGAATAACTTCTTACTACTCTTGCATATAAAGCTTATGTGGATTTTTGCTGCTGTTTTTTTCATTCTGTTTCTAAGCACAGCAGGGGAGAAGTGGAAATGGGTAGTATTATTTGATTTTATTTTATTCTGATTTTGAGAAATCTATTTTCTGATGCAGTATTCAAGCAGTATTTAATGAACAAAAACTATGAAAATCACTACTATTGGATAGTACTGATCTTCCCCTAAAAAACCTGTAATTCTCAATTTGCTATTAACAGATCCACATCAGCAGGAATTAATTCTTCATGACCTCATCAATGATGTGTCTTCAGTATACTGCAAAATGATTTTTATTGTCCAGCACACTAAGGAGGGACAAAATCAATTTTGCCCTTACCCATCAGTTAATATCACTCATTCATTCCTGTAATCTGTGGTTTAAGGTCCATTTAGTTTTCACAGGAAAATTAAATACAATGATCATTGTTTCTCTCATCAGCTATGTAGTCCATTTCATGTTCAAGCTGTAGAAAGATGTGTTTTAAAGTTGTGTTGGTTCAAAGCATATGCCATTTAATTTGCAAATAGGTAATGTTTTTCATAATCCTAAAACATGAAACTGGGGGTAATAAGTGTAGCAGAATTAAAAGGCTGAGGTTTTTGTCTGTTAGTGTTTTAAGTAATTGTGATGGCATTTTTTTCATTTTGTAACGTGTTTTTAGGAGTGAAGGAAGTTGAATTTTTGTGACTGTGCCTTCATTTCTAATCTCTTTGTGAATGAAAAGCTATATACAGGCACAAATCCAGCAGCTTAATTCTCCGTCTGATTAGAGCAATGTTACCAACCTGGTAGGCTGAAAACAGCCATGATCCGTGCAGTGGCATAGCCTCCTGGGAGGCAGAGTAATAACAATCAAATGAAGACATATTAAAATGTAATATTACTTCCTCTCCATGGGGACTGTATAAGAATCATAGCCAGGAACTATTCTTGTCAGCTGACTCTGCTATGCTCACTGACTCCCTGCCTCTGCATTTATGACTAATGCACTTTGTACAATAAACAGCACTTGTGGAGTTTTAAAAGCAAATAAATGTAAAACATTATACATTGATTTACATGAGTTCCAGCCTTTTTTGTTTGTTTGTTTGTTTTGTTGGGAGTTTTGTTTGTTTCTATACAAATCATGTATTTCAAAGAGGGGAAGGCAAATCAGAATGAAGTTCTTCAGTCTGAATAATTTAATTTCTCCCTTGTGTATGGAGGAGGATATGTTAAAGTAGTGTGTTATGAACCTGCAAATGTGTACTAGCTTCTCTAAAGTAAGTATGTATCAGCAAGACTCTTAACCATAATTTCATAACAGATAGGTGTTTTCTGAATGTTGAAAAGCTAAACTTGCATTCCTCATAAAATGGCAGCTGCTGTTGTATTCAAGGAATGCAGACAGTGTCTGATAAACTAATGTAAAAACGGCCTATAAGTTATTACAATTTTGTTAGAAAGTCTTAAAATTAGTGGAGATTTTAGCACAGTCATACGTGTTTAGGTGTGGATTAACTGTTGAATAATTTAATGTGGTTTTGATGGTCATTAATAGTTCTGCAGCTGACACCAGTGGAGCAGGACAGGTCTCAGAAAATCAGAGGTATTTAACCATCAAAAGATTTAAAAATATTTTTCTACCTGTTTAGCAACATTTTACTTACTTCTAGGTTCCTATGTATTGCCGTGTTAATACAAAGTGTGAAGTGTGGGATCCTGAGAACAGTAATACCAATGAGAAACTTCATAATAATCATTAGTTATGTTTGTTAATGTTAATACTTAAGTATTTAGTCTTCTTAGTAGTGGGCTTTGTATGGTGGCTCATCTAAGTAATTGACTTTAAAATACATCCATGTTCAGACTTATATGTAAAAAACCCTGTTCTTTTATATATATATATAAGAATAAATTGGATGGAAGGTTTAAAATCTGATTATATAAACACATTGGAGGATAACATTTCCAAAACTCCTATTGGGGCACTTAGTTTTTTTCTTAAATATCTTTTCAGTGTGAGCACAGCTGCAGGTGCTGGGTCACTTTCCCCCAGAGGTGTGAGTGCAGTGGAGGAGCTAAAATGACAGTGGGTGTAATTTTCATTTGGAGATCAATACAGAAAGTCTGCAGCAAGTGTTTGAGGAATATTTTGTACTCTCTCCCTTGTTTGACTCCTGCACACTGCACTGTCAAGGGGCA
This sequence comes from Parus major, assembly GCF_001522545.3. Classification (NCBI taxonomy): domain Eukaryota; kingdom Metazoa; phylum Chordata; class Aves; order Passeriformes; family Paridae; genus Parus; species Parus major. The sequence continues at coordinate 35,481,549 of NC_031768.1, forward strand.
TTAGCAGTATGAAGCTGTGTTTTCTCTGCTGTCCCATATTACTTCTTTTTCTCAGTGCAGCTTTTCAAAGCTTAGAACGATGTGTTTAAAGCTACCCACTTTCTTCCTGGTACACCAGGGATACGCAAGGTTGTATTTCGATAGTCTTAATGAATTTCGAAAAATAATTTCCTCCAGTGGCCTTGGGTAATTGTCAGTTTAATTACAGGGAAGGCTGAGAAGGAAACTTTGCTTTGTCACTGAAATACTTCTCTTTGAAAATTCCCTATTCCTCAGGACGTAGCAGTCTGTACTCTGAGCTACAACGTAGGCTTTCCTCAAATCCCTTGAAGAACTGTGGAAAAAGTGAATACTTCTGCAAATTCATTCATCTGACATCAAAGCTATGAAAGCATTCTTTTAGCAAGCAAGCGAGGCAGATTGTGCTGGCGTAGGCACACAACCAGACTCATTGTACATCTGGGTCTTCCCATTTGGAGACTGTATTTGAAGTAATTTTGCATTCTTTTTGCCATCTTACTTTCTTATTCTGTACTGAGGTCAGACTGAGTCCTCTGCATCCTATTGGGGCCTCCTGCTCTGTGGGTTAAGTGGATAGGCCTTTAAAGAATAAAAAAGGCATTGATGTTCAGAAGAAGCAGCATTCTATTCAATTAAAATCAAGTAGAAGGTGTTTAAGGAGATGTGATTCCCTTTGGCTCAATTTAAAAAAAAGAATCAAATAACAAAACCACAAGACAAAGTCAGTGTTTATTATTTGTACGTTCAATCGGTGCTCAGCTTTGGTATTTCTACTTACTGCATTTTTTCTCTGTGTCCTTGTGCTGGTACATTGGCAAATAGATCATAAAAAAACACTTTCAGCAAAGACACATTTGATTTATGTCCAGGATGGGTTCTTGGTATTGATTTTTTTTTTCCCCCTGGAAAAAAAACAAACAAAAGAAAACAAAACTATATGTCTCCATTATTTTCCGAACCTGGCAATGCAGTGGCACATTTCAGATCAGCTTTTATCTTAAATTACTCAACGTGCTCTTTTGTATTTTGAAAAGTCTTTTTTTGCCATACAGCTATTGTCATGTTTTTACAGGGGGGAGGGAACAAGAGGAGGAACTGGGAGGGACCACGTATGAGGAGAAGGGAATTTTAGGAAAAGAAAGCACAGTTTGGGAAGTTTGTATGGGGGCTGTAATTCGAGTTGGTCACAAAAGAGTCAGAAGTGGAACAAAAACAAGAAGCAGATCAAAGGCTAGGAAGCAGGGTTCAGCAGTATGGGGTTTATATCTTTACGGCTAGAGAGAAGATTAGAGCAAGAAAAATACTGCCATGGGGGTAGGAAGACATTGTGAAGGAAAAAGGAAATATACATAGACTGCATTTGAAAGCAAATCCCCAAGGAAGGTGAAAGAGAAGGAGCGAGAATTAAAAACAAAGACCTGAAGAGTGTAAAGCCCACAAGCTGAAAGGAGAGGGGCAGAGGGAGGCATGTGCTGCTTAAGCAGCTCACCACTGCCACGGCAAGCAGCGAGCTCCTGACATCCCATTTTCCATTTGCTTTCTCCAGTCGGTGGCCCAGTGCTGCTGCCCGTGCACCCTCTCAAAAGTTCATTTTGGGCCTCAGATGAACGGCTCCAAGATATGACAGTGAAATTTCGATCCCCAGGGCAGCCAGGGTAGGAGAACCCCCGGTGCGTTTGTTCCCTGCGCAGTGAATCCAGAGCCCACCGTTTGCGGTTGTGCCCTGCTCACGGTGCCTGCAGTGCCTGCAGTGCCTGCAGCCCAGGAGCTCCAAGTGTTTTCCAGCAGCTGTTTTGCAACCAGCAGCTGGCTGGGGCGGCAGCGGCGCACCCTTGCACGGTGGTGATTCAGTGGTGTGGATTCTCCAGGGGAGGGGTGCTGTGCATTCACATTGCACGGCAGTGTCAGCCTGCGCCCGGATCGCGTGGCTCCAGCTGGCACCTAGATAAGCAAGAACAATGTCAACACGGGGGAAAGCACCCTGTTGTTTGTGTGAGCTAAAAGGTTTCCCTGGGAATAGAGCGCGTTACCCTTTGCCACCCACCCCCGCAGAGGCTCCTCAATGCTGAGAAAAGTGAGATTGTACTCTAAAATATTAAATGGTTTTCCAATCAGTTCAGAATCTTAGCTTTCACCTGAGTCTTTTGTGTGCGTTCACTTCTTCCAGCAGGAGATTTGTAATAGGGGAAGCAGGTGTAACATGGTGATTATAAAGATATTGTTGGGAGGGGAAAAAAAAGGGTGATTTTGCAGTGCTTTTCTCCTCTGAGCCTGCCAGAGCTTCCTTTCCAGCTGACTCTATCACCTTTTTAGCAAGATGGTGTGTTTTTGTCCAAGTCAGTCAGTCAGTCAATTGTGCGTAGGAAAATAAAAGGCTACTGGGTAAATTTGAAACCTTGATAACACATTCCTTCATTTGTATATATTGTACAGCTTACCAGTGTATTCATTCCTTTGGCTTTCAACATTTCACAACTTTCCATAGGTCAGCCTGAGCAACAAGAACAGGTCCTGGTAGATTGAAAGATCCCTGCCTTCAGACACTCATGTTCACATCACTTTGCCTGTTGATTTCCTGATTTTTATTTATTTTTATTTTTATTTATTTTTCTTTTATTTTTAATCAGCAACATCAAATGGGTCTTTGGAGGGCCTGGATAACCAGGAGGGAGGGGTGTGCCAGACAAAAACCATGAAGATCCTCATGAAAGTTGGACAAGGTAAAGACCATCTGCTGTTTCATGAAATGACTTTGATCGGTCTCAATGTCCTTTTTAGTTTTCAGGCTTCTATTAGCAATGTAGAGCAGAGAGCTAGTCGAGTCTAGTGTGGTCATTCCTCCCTTATAGTCTGAAAGCAAAGCCTATTTTCTCTTCCTCGGCTACTGACAGATTTCTGCAGAAGGAGGGTTAGTGTAACAAGATCTCTTCATTGGAGAGATCCCTAGAAGGAAAGGTCACTTGGGAGTAGTGTGTTTCAGTCATTTTTATTTTTATTTTAAAAACAAAAGCCACAACTCTGCTGCTCAGAATTATTTAAAATACATGAAAAGAGGGAAGCTAATATTTCTATAGTTTGCTTGTTATGAATTCTGATTACAGAGAGGTTTTTGTTCATTGTCTCTTTTCACATATAGATAACCTATTGTGCAGGAAGAAAGAATTATTCTTCTAAGTAGAAGTTGGTTTAGTAGTCAATCAACTTCCTCAGTTAAACTGAAATGTCATCTGCAAAGCTTTTCTTGCCAATTACAGGAGACCCTATAGTTTCTGCAGATGGCCTCACAATTTAAACTTGAAATAACTAATATAACCATTTTGCTTTAAAAGGAAAATTACGTTCTTATATCTCCCAGTCCTTTGCATAAAGGTTCTTCTGTTAAGCCATTTGTGTCTCACGAGGTACCCAGAGCCAGCTTGTACGGCTCCGTGCTGTCAAGTGCCAAAGCTGCATGAGTCGTCTTTCTCTCCCCCAGCTCCCAACTCGGCAGGGCAGCCCCGGCACACGGATCCCACCAAGCGCCCCGAGCAGGAAGCTGGCACCAATGGGAAGAGTTCCACCACCAGCCCCTTTGTCAAGGACCACTCAGGTAGGTGTGGTATGACTTTGCCCTGGAACGTCTTCTCCTCCTTTGTCCCCAAATGTGTTTTATTTTACCATTAACGTGCCAGGAAAGCAAATGTTTTCATCGTGAGATTAAGCAAAAGCCAGTTTTGATTGCTCTGGTGGATAGTGTGTGGGAGCTACAAGTTTTGGCAACAGCTGCTCTCTCCCCTCTGCCACTCTGCTGTAGAAGTTAATTTCGTCTTGTGACAGTGTCTCTCATTTACAGGAAAATTTTTGGATAGGACATTTGCTAAGCAGCTTTACAGTGGTCAGCGCTGCCTTACATTTAGTACTCTGGCAGATGAACGACTCTCTTTCTCTTCCCGCATAATACATTATCAAGTTGTTCTCGACAGCCATTTATAAAGTTTATTTCAAGGCATCTATAATTAATGTTATTATCTTTTAGCTGACCATATAAAGTCTATAGACATGTGTGGCTGGTCTTTCGCTAAACATAGTTTTGGGGTTTTTTTGTTTGTTTTTTTGTTTTTTTTTTAGTAATTAGCTAAACAAAATAAATAGATGATTCCAAACAAATATCTTCAGGATGCATTTCACTCACAGGGTGAACAAGAGAAAACCTGACTTTTAAGACTCAAGCTGTCCAGAGGAGTGTTCAGTAGTTAGTAATGCTACAAAGGAAACCTTTGCTGACGGGTGATTTGGGTTTCCCAAAAAAAGGCCACAAGTTTTCCTTGCCAGCTCTGCCTTTAGTTACTGGCCTAATGAATCTTTGATATAGTGAGTGTCTTCAGCTGACCCCTGCAGAGGCTTTGGTAGGAAGAGTTAACAATTACGTGAATGTAGTATCTGTACCATTTTTCCATTGTGAGTGAGCATTAAGAGAGGCAAATAGATTCAAACTTAGAAGTGAAACGTGTCAAGCAAGCATTCATGTAATTTTTGTGACAAATGATATGATGGTGTGATGGGCAACAAATACTCAACAGGCTGTTCAGCACATGAGCTTCTCCTGACTACCAAATGCATGGTATTGTTTTCTTTTAAGTAAATGTAAGTTAATACTAACAGCCATGCCATAGCTGTTCTGCCTGTCTCCCATGCTGCCTCAAGCTCCTTAGTTTCATTTCCAAGCAAGAGGAGTCCATGTAAAGAGGCACTAAGGATGGTTTAACTTAAATCAATATGCGAAAGATAAAATAGCAGAGGGAACAGTGTGGCACTGAACAGTACCAGTTGTTCTGAGAATTGTCATTTCCCTGTGTTATTTTCCCTTCCAGTCTGATCCCACCCCTCTCTTGTGCCTGGGGCTGGCCGGCATCTGTTAAAAGATGCCGTATGCATCAAAGGCTGCCTTGTCAGTGACAGTTCTCGCCGCTGATGGATGATGATGTATGAAACAGGGTGGTTTGGGAGCAACACAAAAGTGAGACCAACAGGCTCAAAGTCTTGTTTTATATTGATTGCTGACTTTGGCTGTTTGCATTTAGCTATCTAACAGGGTAATTGGTTTGTCAAAGTTTAGCTGTCAGTTAATTCTTCCAGTCTTGCTTACTCTACACATTTTTAAGCAACGTAAATGGGTCACAGGATGGCAATAACTTTTGTCTATTGTATTTCCGTTCTTTCCAGGATCTAGCACAGATGGCAGTAAGGCTGGGCATTCCAGTATACTGGGTTCAGAGGTGGCCTTATTTGCAGGGATTGCATCAGGGTGCATCATTTTCATCGTCATCATCATCACTTTGGTGGTTCTTTTGTTGAAGTACCGGAGAAGACACAGGAAGCATTCCCCGCAGCACACGACAACTCTATCACTTAGTACATTAGCCACCCCAAAACGCAGTGGCAACAACAATGGTTCTGAGCCCAGTGACATTATCATTCCTCTAAGGACTGCAGACAGTGTCTTTTGCCCCCACTATGAAAAGGTCAGCGGCGACTATGGACATCCGGTGTACATAGTTCAAGAGATGCCTCCTCAGAGTCCAGCAAACATTTATTACAAGGTCTGAGAAACACACAACCAGCTCTGTGGTACAGTTGAGTCGTAGAGGAAACTCACTGGTCAAATGCTTTCTGTTGGGGTTTGTGATGACGCCTTGTGCGCTAGCATTGACTTAAGCACAGGGGGGAGAAGGCGACAGCTCTTTCTCCAGGAACCGACGCGAGCTGGACAGCTTACCTAGTCTGTAGAATTCCTATCTCGGTGAATAAATATTCACTAAAAGCTGGAAGACTTTTATGTAGAAGATGCCCATTCTGATTGCTGTACTCTTGTTACATTCATCATCCTCAAAGCCATGTGCTGTGGGCGTTCAGGCATGTACAAAAGCCAAGGGAAGATGGAGCAATCCGTGGATGTTAATAGCTCTAGGCATCCTGGGAAGGTGCTCTAGGATATATCAAGCTTGAAATGCAATCTTCTGACTTTTGTGTCTCTCTCAGTGTGTACTGGATTTGTCACACAGACCTTGGTGTCTAAGTAAGACTTGTTAAAGTTCTCTTGCTTTTAGTCCGTCACTGTTCCATTTGTTTCTGTTATCCAGGGCTCTGCCATCCTTCACATAAGATTTCCTTTCACTCCACCTCCTGAATCACTAATGGAACATTAATGTTTGGAGATCCGCACTCCATCCATCTGCTACAGCAGCCTCACTCGAATGGGTAATGCATTTATAAAAATTGTGTTTGATAGTACGGAGCCTTCCAGCCAAAAAGTTAGGCTGTCAACAAAGTCAAGAGCAGGACTGGGTGGTGGAGGGAAGGGCTGATTGAAGTTGCAATTGAATATTGCTGCCTCAAAAGTAGAAGCTGGGAAGGAAAAAAAAAAATGCATTTAGGTAGCACAGCACTTTGGTATGCTAAGTTTTAAGAGGCAAGTAGGAGACACAATAACATGCGCAGTGGATTAAGGCTGCATTTGAAGGAATTCATGGTTATCAAATACCAGTGTGCAGAAAAAAAATAGTACCTTCAATACAGTAGAACAAAGGGGTATTGTTAGTAAGTGAACAAGCCTGGAGAAGACAAGACAATAGCAGGCCGCTGAGGATATATTAGGGCAGGGCTGTTGTGGTACTGGCAATAAAATACACAGCTTTGAAGCTGTAGCAAAAACATAGTCTGCTTTGGATGACTTTCAAGCAGACTCAGCTGCTATACTATCACATTATACTAAACACAGGGAAAGCATTTAAGAAAACAACAGAGAGCCAAGTGACCAAGATGATTATAAGCCAGTGGGTCTAATGAGCTATAATTCTATCACTGATAAAGTTGTGGGGGAAAAAAAAAACAACAACAAAACAACAAACCACAAAACCTTGCTCATCTCTAAAAGTAAGGCAGAATTTCTTTGTGACTGACCCTTTTGGCACTTTGGCTTATTGTAGTGCTGTCCCTGCACAGTGAGTGTAGGTACTGACTGACACAGCAGTTCATTGGTGCTCTGTTGCAAAGTTAAAGCACATATGGCAAACCTCTGGCAGTCTGTAGGAGTAAAATAAATTATGACACTGAGATGGAGAAGGAAACTATGTCTTATTTATAATAGGTGTATAGAACACAAGGGATATAAAGTGAGAGTTTTTCTTTTGTTCATTCTTTCTTACTTTGGTTTGGTTTTTTTTACTAATATATATTTTGAGATTGCACAGAATCTACACCAGAAGATGTGAAATTCATTTGCGGCAATTACATAGTCTTAACTTGTCATCATTTTACATATGTGTGTGTGTGTCTATGTATATACACACATTTATAAGTCTATATATGCATATGTATCTATATATATGTATGCATATGTGCACTTTTTTTTTTTAAAAAAAAAAATAAAATACTTCTGGAAAAAAAAAATCAGCTATCCAAAACCACCAGTGGAAGCATAGTTAAAAAAAAAATAAAAAATTCCAAAGCATCTTGTAAGAGAAAAGTAGAAAATATAAGGTCCAAAATATCAGGAATTCAGTGTTACTACATCACATATTTAACAGCAACGAGATTTGTGCCGGCATTTATTTTCTGTGTTGTGTTTTCCCTTGCCTTACAGGCTGATGTGTTCTGTAGATTTTGTTGAGGTTTATAGAGGGGGATTTCAGGTTAAAGTTTTCTCTTTAGCATGGCTATTCCCCTAAAGCTCCCACCCTAGGGAGGAAATAAAAAAAACTCTACTTTTATATGTGCTATGCAAATAGACATTTCTAACATAGTCATGTTACTATGGTAACACTTCGCTTTCTGATTTGGAAAGAAAATGTAGCAACAGCATTTTAGGGTTCTCAGACCTCCAGTGAGCACCTGCAAAAAAAAAAAAAAAAAGAAAAAAAAGGAAAAGAAAAAAAAAAAGGAAAGAAAAATATCTGTCATAGAAATGATCACTCTCTTTGTTTTCTGAACCTGAAAATAATGTTGGGATGTTGGTCCAAAAGGGAGAAACAAAAAACAAAAAAAATTCCAACCCATGGTTCTGTGGAAGGTTACCATGGTGACTAACTACAGTACATATGTAATTCTTTTCAACAACCCTTCTTTTCTATGAATCCATCCATACAAGGTTCTCTTGTAAGTCATTAAGATTTTATTTTGGGGGAGGGGGAGGAAGGGAAAAGATGGGATTACTGATCCTTATTTTTATTAAATCATATCTATGCTTCATCAGTTGGCTACATTCTAGTTACATACTAAACTGTGAAAAAAAAAAAATCAGACTAATTGCTCAAGAGCAACCTGCAACCAATTGAAAAAAAAATGTACTGTGCGTCTGTTTTGTGTCTGGTGCAGAATTATGACAATCTACCAACTGTTCCTTTCTTTGACGTTGGTCCAGCTTTGAAAAGTTACTGTAAATGCCTTGCTTGTATGATCATCCCTAGTCACCCGAATTGGAATTTGCACCATCATGTCTAAGTGAAGATGCTGTAAATAGGTTCAGATTTACTGTATATGGATTTGGGGTGTTACAGTAGCCTTATTCACATTTTTAAATAACTAAAAAACCCACATGAAAACAAGATAAAAAAGGCTTTTCTTAACCAGATTGTGTATATAGAGCAATGTTGGTTTTTTATAAAGTCTGAGCAAGATGTTTTGTATAAAATTTGAATTTTGCAATGTATTTAGCTACAGCTTGTTTAAAGGCAGTGTCATTCCCCTTTGCACTGTATTGAGGAAAAAATTATATAAAAGGTTGCCAAATTGCCGCATATTTGTGCTGAAATTGTGTACCATGAATATTTATTTAAGAATTTCTTTGTCCAGTTTGTAAGTAACACAGTATTATGCTTGAGTTATAAATAATTTCTTCTTTCTCTTTTTTTTTTTTTTTTTTTTTTAAATTTTATTTGTTTGTTTTGTTTATTTGTTTCATTCTGTATTAAAACTAGCCGGTCATAAGTTTGAAATCTGCTTTAGTTCCACATTGCAATTAGTTCCCAGAAAATGAAAATTATGAAAATCACATTCCACGTCTGTTTCAAACTGAATTTGTTCTTAAAAAAATAAAATATTTTTTTCCTATGGAAACCTTGCCTTCTAAGTATTTTTTTTCTTTAGTTTTACAGGGTTTTTTTTTCTTTTTTAAAAGAAATAAGAGAAAATAGAGAAAAAATAAAAAAATTAAGAAAGTCACCACGCTTGCCTGCCTGCCACCTCCCTCCCATCTCTCCTTTCCTTCTCTCCTCCCGTCTCCAGCCTGATTCCTAGTGGTTTATAGGAAATCTCCTTAGAGTACACTGACTTCTGTTTACCTACTTCTTTCAAATTCTCTTGTCCATATATCAGCGGTTTTTAGAAAACACCTGGGCATCTTATGCCCTTGGCATTCAGTGAACTGCAGTCAGATGCAGTGGCCAGGTTTCTTGGATCATCTTGGAGTTGAGAGTATAACCACACAAATAATTCCCAGGCATTATGGGGTGGATGTACTCTGTGGGTAGAATCAGAGGAAAAAAATAAAATGAAAATTCCTCAGGCCTTTTGGGCACTGTTTCTCCTGAGGAGGGGAAGTGGTGAGCCTGGGGTGACAAGGCCAAGCAAGAAGGGACAGGAGATGGAAGATGCTGGGAGGATGACGAAGGATTGGAAGTGCTGCAAAGTCAAGACATCTCTTCATGGTTCTTCTGCAGCCTAGGGGAGATGGGGGCCAATGTGCAGGTAGCACAAGCCTTAATATAAGATCTGTGGTTCTGCTGCCCTAATTTTCACAAGGGTAACAAATCCATTTAATAAATAGTACCTTAATTTTCTGACAAAGCCCAATCACCCTGAAAGTGAAGCACATAAATGGTATGATCATCCATGGAGTAACAGGTGGGAAGGTCTACAGAGGGCAAATATGCATTTGTCACTTTAGGAACAGATGCCAATTTGCCATAGAGATTTTGCTGAAGAAAGGCAATTAGCTATTTGTAGTCATGCGATTCCCATTTGTCGAAGTATTTATTGTTTAATGAACAATCAGAGAAAAATGACGGAATGGTGAAGACAGTGACGGTGTCGCAATGGCACAAGTGCTCTGAAATGGGATGTACAGAAGCCCCTGGACTGGGAGATGGCTGAACTAGTATGACTTCTTGCAGATGGAGGTAATTTTAGAGATCCAGTTTACAGAATCTGCTGGAAGTTGACCTTAAAGGGAAAGTCACAGTGACACTTAGGTTCACCTCCTGGCTCTGGTACAGATGAGTTTGGGAGATTTGGTCCAGCAGAAAGCGTAAGAGTGAAATGTGAGCATCCTGTGGCATATCAGTAAATCTTAGGCCTGATCCTCTATTTACATCTGTAAGTTACTTCAAAGGAGATAGCCTTGTGTTCTCTGAGTACACAGATACTCGCCTGGATTATTTTTTCACTCCCTGCTTCATGGTTGCACACAGGCAATTCCATTGCTGATCTCGGTGGGTTATTGTGAGAGCTCCCACGTCGTCATCTGCTGTGAGGTGCTCAGGTCTGGTCTGTGCTGAAAGCCTGTCTGGCACAGCCATCTGTTAGAGCTGTGGCTCTAGCTTAGTTAGGGCCAAGCCTATTGTTTTTGTTTTAAACCTTGCTAAAAACTGGAAGATGTTGATAAACAAATACTTCAATAGTGTCAAGTTTACATGGCATTTTCGTTACTGTGTCTATTTTTTCCAAGTATAATAAACATGTATTATTGTATGTATTTATAACTAACATGTATACTGACACCCATGGACACCTATTTTTGCCACTGTCTTAGCAATAAGGGAAAATTTGTGTTGCTATAATCTGTGTCTCCACTGGGAGGGAAAAATCATTGCCAGTGTAATAACTACCTGTGTATTTATGCCTGGGGCCAAGGGTGCTTGGTTAACAGGAGTGCCTTGCACGCATACCTTCCCAAGCAGAGCAGAACCTCCACTGAGTTGCTGAGTAAAAGATGCCTTAGTCACTCAGCATAAAGTCATTGTCTTACAACCCATCTTTTATAACTTGCAGAGGAAAAAGAAAAAAAACTGTCATTTTTTCCTACTGCTGACACCTCACTATTAATTATCTAACAAGCACAAAATCAGAATTTACTGCCTTTATTACAAAACTGGTTCTCTGGCAAGAGCTGGTCCTAGTCAATAGGCTCCACTAAGTGGAAAATAAAATTATAATTCACAGTAGTTATCCATCTAGAGTGGAATTAGGATCCGTTATATAAAATAGTACCTCACAAAGTAAGCATAACAGTGTTACTGCCTTGGTTTAAAACGCTGTACCTCTTGTTCAGCCTGTCTCTTTAGCTTTGCTGTGATGCATTGATCAAATGCTCACTCAGTCAGCAGCACACTCGTTTTGATTCTATGGGCACCATAAATTTTCTTTTTGCAGAAAAGCCTAAAATTTTGTAGTGGTTAGCAAAATAAAGGACAATGAAAATTCAGTCTTTCTAACTGCCACTCTCCATCTTCACAGCCACAATACAAATTTTGGTGGGGAAAATGCCCAGGGTTTAAAAGCACCAAACAAACTCCTTATACAATTGGTATGTCATTACATGAAGCATCAGACCAGAAATCAAGTAATATTTGTTTTGGAAAAAGATGAATGTTGGAGCGTATACCACAGAGTATTAATGATTATGCTATTCATAATCCAAATGGTGCTGGATTCAGCTGACTGAGCTATCGTCTATGAAACAAAATAACACCCGTCTTTCACATGATTCATGCAAATACTTTGATGCGTAATTAAGGCATAATGCAATCCGTAGGAAGCCCTCTTGAGAAGGAGGGGCAAGAGCCTGCCCATACACAGTGAGGATGAGGAGGTGGAGCTGCTGGTGGCTGCTTCTGGAAGAAGGCCTATGGAACAGAGGGAGAAGGCAAGAGAGGGAAAGTGTGTGAGAGGGCAGTAACTTTCTGAGGAAGAGGCTCAGGGAGATCTGCAAAGACAAAATCCAGGGAGAAATCAGAGCAAGGTGGCAGCTGTGGAGATAGAGAAACAGGGTCTTCACAGCTCTGGGAAAGGCTTTGGTGGAAAACACCTACCAGCAAGCAGAAGTGTTGACAGATGAAAGGCAAGTGTAGTGTTTGATAAGTATTGGTTGTTGTTTCAGGTAGGTGAGAAGATCAGGCCAGGTTGCTCTGGTAGACACTGAGAGGAGACAGATGGGGTGGAGAACCCAGGCCAGAGCTCAGTGCTTCCTGCAGCCTGGGATCCTATGAAAAAGACATCAAGGATCTCCAAGAATTGAATAACTGTAGGACTGTTCAATCTCTAAAAAGCAGAGAACTTTGTGCACAGTTGTCATAGCCCCAGGAACAGGGCCTGTGCTCTCTAAGTGCAGTGAAAGACCTTCATGTGCTTAGACTGCTGAAGAAGTGCAGTTATTAATAATATGGGGAATTCGTTGAGGGTGGGAGGATAGTTGCTTCTAGATCAGAACTTCAGTGGATATAAATTAGCATAGTTCAGTTTCATATCTGATCCTACTTATCACCATTCAGAATTGCACACACATAAGCAATACTCACACAGATTTTATTATAGCCCTCAGCTATGAGAAAATGCTTTATAAGAGTGTTGGTCTGAATATTATGAAGATTGTACTCAAAAATATACCAACAGTGACTTGCTTTTATAAAAGACTTCTATCAATGCCATAAAAATTGTATTTTGTATTTTATTGAACATTGTCAGCAATTTGCTGTATCTGTTCATTAAAAGTAGGTTGGATTACTAGCAAATGTGTAATAAAATTGTTCACGTTTTAATGAGTCTTTTTCGCCTCTCTTTAATATTTAAACTCATTCCTTCCTACTTCTGCATTCAATTCTATTCCTTATGCATAACAGGCAGGTCAGCTGTGCAGTGTTATTACATTATCTGTTCATGCCCACATGCTATGTTTCTAGTCTTTCTAAATCTCTTAATTTGTTCAACATACCTAATTTTGACTGTCTTTAAACTCAGCTGTTGGAAGCGTATGATCACATGAATAATTTAGTAATTATTCTGAATCAATAGCACTTCAGTTTTCATTGCCATGAGAAATGTGGGAGGATGTGAGGCCAGGAGGCAAAAGAGCCCTTTGTTTGTTGTGCTTAAAGATCTCGAAATTTGGGGAAATCCAAATGATGTTGAAAGAGTTAAAAATCGTGCATGTGCTGCCTTTGCTTCACACTTTCCCTTCATTATGTGTTATGTTTTCATACATAACCAACAAAGCATATCTGAATTTCCCAGGCCTCAAAACAGTGTCCAAGCTTTAGAGGTTCATATGTCTGGGTCTCTAGGTCTTTTCTCGAATTCCCACTGTTGAGTAAATGCTGGCTGCTTTCCTCCAACCTGTTTATTGCACACCCAGATGCCATGTCCTGATCACCAACCAGCTCATCACACCAGCCCTGCTCATCACACCAGCCCTCACTGGGGCTTCATATATTCCAAAATAAGGTTTAATTTCTGGACAAAGCTTTTGTTACTTACCCTGAAAGATTCTTTTCAAATATTGCCCTAGGCTTTCCTCCCTTTATATGCCTGTCTCTGGATTTCAGCTGGTGACCACATTTCCTGAAGAAAATAAGGCTCTGATGGAACACAGGAACCGTCCCTGTACCAAGAGTGTGTTTTCTTATAAGCCCCTTATTTTTCAATCAGCTTTAGTTTGAATTTTTATATGGCTTTATCTCTTCCTTTTGTATTTATTCAGTTGCATCTGAAAGAAAATAGCATGCAGTAAAATTCCTAAATACAATTTAAATATAGCTCACTTCAATCCGCTTGGTTTTACATTTCCATTCATCAATACATTAAGCTAAAAATATTTCAGATTGCTTTGTCTTGCTTCTTGTAATTTAAGAAAAATTATCAAATATGTTACAATTTCTCAGAAAAATGTAAGCAGTGCACTTTGGAAAGCATCATTTGAGCAGAATTAAGAAGCAGTTACTGATCTGCAGCACAAAACTGAGTGGGCATATTTGAAAAAAGACAGAATGACTTTTGGCAATAACCAGTATTTGGTTTTGGTTTGTTTCCTTAAGCCACCTCAGAGCTGGAGAGAAAGTGCTGTTGGTTTTACTGTCAGTGCACCAGTCTGGCGGCAGCCAGCTTCTTTGGGTAGCTTTGTCCTTTCAATCTCTTTTGACGAGCAGTGATAAAACTGAATTCTGGATGCTTTGGCCGCCAAAAGGTGTAACCTACGTGATTACACACAATACAAGGGATTTACACTAAGACATTGTTCCTGCAGAAGAGACATAAATCCCTTTTGCCAGCTCCCTTCCACTCCGTTCTAGTGCTGCATTTCAAAACAGCAGACGTTTTTGCTTTGGATTTTTTACTCAGCCTAAATATTTCAAAGATAGCATCAGAACTATATTTATCAAGTTATACAACACTTTTGTCTCCCTGTGTAGATGGCTGCTTGCAATGTTTCCACAGCATCCTCTTTACACAAGACACCATTAATAGACTGGTGCCTACAAACATCCAGATGAGACTTGGGGGACTCGTTTTTGAGGTTTTTTGGGAGATGTCTTACCCCTGCATTTTAGCTGTGTCACGCTACTGAGGGATTGAAAAGCCAACACACTTTTCTCCAGAAAGGCCCCATCACTGCTGATGAAGGTTAGACGGGCTGGGTTTATTTTCTCTTTCGGTCACCATCAGGGAGGGATTACTGCGGGCTGTTCAGGCTTCCGCAGGGATGCGGAGAGGAGGCGGCCAAGTCTCGCTGCCCAGCGCTTCCATAGCTCCTTCTCGAAGGGAAGAAGAGAGCTGCTGCTCCGTGCTGCCCAAGGCAGGAGTTCCACGAACCGAGGGAGCGAAGCTGCGAGTGATGAGGCTCAGTCGCTCAGTTTTGTGTGCTCGGCCCCGACAGCAACCGCTTGGAATTCAAAAGATTTCTTGGAAGTGGGCTGAGCCTGCAAGGGAGGCACGTGGGGGCTGATCCCGGGCTCTTGGCATGCCTCAGCTCATCTGCTGCACCGCTCTGCCAGACGTGCTTTGCAAGGAACAATGAGGAGGATCCGCCTTAATTAAACCCTTGGAAGCTTCACGGGTGGTGAGAATCAGGGATGCAGGGATGAGCAGCTGTGACTGTCACAGCAGGATCTTCTGCAGACCCGGAGGTCGGCACCCGCGTCTCTGGAGAGGCTGTTTCTGGGTCGCAGACGGAGATCTGTGAAGGTTTACACTTCCTACTTACTATTTGACAGCTCCACTTAACATTACTGCCGGCTCCTGGAACAGCGGCTGACCCAAACATGATTTCTTAAGCATGAAGTTTCTCGTTGATGCAGCTGACTGATTTCAGTGCCCTGAAGAATTTGGCCCCTGATTACCAACCAACTGACAGACATGAATCAGGTGGCAATTACATCCCTATAAAATGTAAGACCCATTCAGTAATGTTTCCAAGTCCCTTAGAAATACTGGCTCTTGGAAATACCCTATCTATTGCCAGCTATTCTGAGATAAACATAATTGTTAAGTGTACTAAGTTCTTTTTCTTTAGGGGAAGTGAAAAACCAGAAGTCTCAGCATTCTTGATGGGTGTTGAAATTCTGTTTTGTTTTTTTTTTTAAAATGTCTCTGACTTCCAGGCCTGTGTGGCTTTCTCTGGAGGTGAGTTTTACAGTTCAGTCACACATCATATGAGAGAGTGTTTTCTTTGATCAATTTTTAGCTTTCCACTTTTGAATCTCTCTATTCCTTTCTTCTGAGACAGGAAAATCAACTCCTAAGTTCTATCACTTGTTAGCATATTTCTACCTTAAAGAAAAGTTAAAACTCATTCATCTCGTTCTCTTTCTTGTGGTACCCATGTTTCCCTGTCTATTTCCATTTAGTGAATTTTCCATGCTCTGAACACTTTTTTTTTTTTTTTTCTAAGGGAGAGTACTTTGAACTCTCCCTGAGTTCTTCTTTGTCCCTTAAAAAGAGAGGGAATATATCATTTACTAGTCAAAATTGCATGGCTCTTTCTTATTGTATAACCTTAGAAAAGCTGAGGAGGTACTGCATGAGAAACAGTTTGAATGCCATCCTGGCCAGTTATTGTGTCCACAGCATTTTAGGAAACTAAATGTAAAACATTCTGGATGGTGATAAAGCACTTTAAGCTTGCATTAATAGTAGTAGGATTTGAAACTGCTCAGCACCTCTTAGCTATCCTATCCAGGAAGAGAGGATTATATTTTTGGCTGCAGTTGCAAAGCTTAAGAGGTTTCTACCTATGTTTCTTTATAGCAAAATCAGTATATTTCCTTTACAATACATTAACAGGAAATTTTTCTCCGAATACTTTGTTGTATCTTCCAACCAGATACATAAAGCTCCGTTCTCAAACAGGCCCCTTAATCCTTTTTTTTTTTCCTCACAAACCACACGAATCACCCATGTAGTAACAATTCGCCTCATTTCTCAATCCATCTTTTCTAGACAGACCACACCCTGAGCTAAGTCTGGGTCCTTTCCCACGTACTAAAAGTCCCTGCTAGCAACCAGACTGTCACCATCTCCATGACCTCTGAAAACATGCAGTTTAGGTCATTCACAAGGGGTATAGGAGTCCTGGGTTGAAATACACTGCTAGCATGATTCACAACACAGGTATGGCTACATGATTTCAGGTTAGTGCCTCGTCAGGTATTTTCTGTTGGAATTTTATCACTTTTGGAAGATGAAACAGCTATTGTTCAGAAAAGCCTCTAAAATTCATGAACCAGCAGTCTAGGGAGTGAATACTGCTCACCAGCCATGTGCAGAGGCGTTATCCCTTTGTTGCTCAGTGAGAGAGGTGGATCAAGGTTATCCCTAAACCTGACGTTTAGGGAGCTCCCCTTTAATATAGATGGCATAGCTCATGTCTCAGAAGATACCATTTGCACAGCTTAAATCTTGTTTGAGGTGTCTGGCCCTCACACTGTCCCAATTTGCCATGTTCTGAAGTGGGAGATTGGGGTCTTACTGGCAATGCACTCTCCTCTGAGCTTTTGTCTTGGGCTGAGATCCCAAATGCTTCCCCACTGGTGGACAGAGGATCCCTTCAGGAGGTTTCTTTTTTCAGAAATCAAGGCGCCCTCTGGGGCCAATGTCAGGGAGAGGTGTCAGCAGCGCCAATCAGACAGATTTAGATGCGAAAATGCACAGCAAAGAGCCTGCCTGCTTCTGAAGATCCAAAAAAGATGAATCTGTCAATTTTAGCTCTAAATGGGAAGCTGAACTTTAAGTCATGGCTTAACCAAAGGGCAGCATATGGCAGCACTACAGCTGTTTGAAATCCACATGCACTTCACACTGGCACTTTGACAAACGCTATTGTGTTACAAATACTGGATGACACAGTAAATCTGGGGCTGCATTCAGCTCTGCCCTACGAAGGCATAATTCCCACTGACTTCTTACACGTCTATACCAAAAAATGTATGGAAGAGCGTAGGACTGAAACAAATACACACTGCTTGTAAGGAATCCTTCTGGCAGACTGAGCAACATTTGATACGGTTAGACCCCTGTAGCAGGAAGCGTGAATGCTATAATATGGAACTGGAGGAAAAATTAGGGAATCCATGAGGTCTGGAAGACGCCTGGTGATTTTAAAGACAAAACTTGAATTTCTGCACTCAAGCAACAGGCATGCTGGCTGGTCATTATAAGGGGAACAGGGCTGCTCCTGCTGAGATCCATTTACTGTCTTTCATACTCTGCTTTTTGTCTCTCTGCCAGTTTCTACAAGGAAAGAAAGAATTCAGAGGGTTGGCGTTTTTTTTTTTTTTTTTTCTGGAGCGAAAGCCTACAGGAGGCCTAAAAAGAACACTACACAAATATATCAGAGAAGAGATCATGTTGCAGGGAAGCTGTGGCTGCCAATGATGAGATGTTCAGTTTCTTAGCCACTTTAGGTCAGAAACCAGGTGTTACGTTGTTGATCCCATGGCTGCTTGCCATCCCCTGCCTCCTCCTGTAACAAACAGTCTCAGCTGAACAGCTTTCACAGCTCCAGATGTTTAAAAATACACTTTTAGAGTACTTGAACAAGAAAGTGCTCTTTGCAAAGTACTGATTTCTATGTTCAGTGGCAGAGCCGGTGCTGACTCCTCTACACTGATTTTTAGATGGCATTTTAAAAGCTTCAACAAGTCTGGACACATATTTCCTTTGCTTAAAACCGGCTTAACTCTTTCAGCACTGTGGTTTTGGATCCCCCTGATGTTCATATAACTACAAAGGGCTTAAAATCCAAACTGTGGGAAAAAAAATGGGAAACCAATGGCCTATTTTTTTTCAGAAAGAGTAAAAGCAGAAAAGAAAAGGAAGGATGTTGTAAACATTGAAACACCTACGAAATCAACCTGTGCATATTCTACCACTAAGAGCCAGAACAAGCTGGCTTATACCAGTCAGGCAGCAGGGACAATTTTTGCAAAGGGTACAATAACTGCAGAACACACCATCCCACTGGAGCATTTGGGGCACTTTGTAACAGTCACAGCTCCAAATTCATTAAGCCAAATGATATTAGAAATCACTAAAACAGAGCAAGAGTTAAAAATCATTTAAGATTTAGGTAAAAATCTATCCTCATGTTAAAGACAAGTACTTTATGCTAAAAGAGGCAGAGCTGGTGCTGGCATCAAAGACAAAGATGTCAGCAGGAAGTGCCAAGGAAACAGCTGAGGCCTTGCACTTCAAAAAGCTTAACTCTGGGTGAGGGATGTTCCCACCAACAGTCAAGATTCACAGATGACATTTTCAGATGTCTTTGGTTTTTTGCATCCAGGCAGTTCACATGATGGATCCTATGCCATATGTCTTTTCCATGGGCTTCAGTTTCTTAGGTGTCTACAACTACTTTCAGTTTTCCACTATAAGGTGCAGAAGAAAACCTCTCTGGTTTGTCTTGTTATTTTAGAATTAATTCAGTGAGATTTGGATGGATTCCTATTTCTCTTCCATTATCAGAGACCATTTTTAACTACTAAATGCAGCGTTAACCAGGTTCTCTGACAAGGACATGGCTGACCCATCAGATCTTTGACAAATGATTGATTTAATCTAGAAATGTCTATTTAAAAACTAATGCAAAAAATATTAAGGATGAGTAAACTCATTAATAAGCAGTGTATTCCTGCTGGCAACATGAATAAAATTACTGCTAGGTCAACAGAGAATTCAGCATTGCTCCATATGCTTCTTTTAGTGGTGTTCAAATAGCACAGGTGTAAACTTTGGGTGACCTTATTTATTTCATGTTTAAATGGGGCATTAAAGGAATCTGTGGCATATTAAAGTAAATGCTTTTTTAAATTCCTTCCTTCTACTATGAAGAGGAATAACATGCTCCTTATTTTGTTGATACATCTAGATTTCTTATCAAACTTATCCTGCTTTTGGAAAACCTCTGTATCCTCAGAAACGAGGCTGAATTTCCCCTAAAATGAGGCTGAATTTTCCATAAAATTAGAGGCACAATCTTAAACATTTATAATCTGAGGGGAAGAGACACTCTGACTTTATGTCTTTAATGCTGTTCATCCATTTATTTGCTAAGGTGGGGCAGGAAACCTCAGTCTGAAGGGGTGGGGGGAGGGCAAGCAGCCTCCAGCAGTGCTGAGTTAGATCACTGTGCCCCAGATGCAGAAAGACTTGAGGGCACTGCAATGCTCAAACCTAAATTTTAGGTGTCTGACTTCTGTTGTGGAGTATGAGACCCAAATGGTGCATGAATTCTCCATTGGATGTCTGAGGAGAAGAGTTAGGTGAATCACAACCTACCCAGCTAAATTCATCTATTATGTACAGGCTCTGAAGCCAGTAGTGTTAAATTAAAACTACATGGAGAACACTTGGCCTGTGGTTTACTTGAAAGAAAAACAAACAAACAAAACAAACATAACAACAGAAAACCAAAACAAGTAGAAGTGTGTATTTCTTTAAATTTTCTGCTGACAGACCAGAGATAATTAGCCCACAGCTGCAGACTGGGGAGAACAGCTCTTTTTTTTCTGCCTAGAAGCAGCAGGTGAAAACCCTGAGAGAGAAGCTGGGTGCCACTGACTTAATTTAGTTGCTTAAATTGAAGGCAGCATACAACAACAGAAAGAAACAGGGAGGTGGGAAATCTTCAAGACCAGGATTGCTAAAGATTGGCAGTTAATAAACAGAAACAGGAGTATGGCTAGAAAGAAGAAAGGATTAAAAATATGTGCTTATGACACCCCTGTAGTATCAGAGATGCCTTTGAGATGTATCGGCTAGGCACAAGCCCACACTCAAAGTAGTGTACTCTGATGAGAAATGTGATATGGCAATGGAGAACTGTAAACAATAGAAGATGGAGGAGCATTACAAAAAACCATCATGAACCTGTATACTGCTAGACACATGTCTTTTGCAAAAAAAACCTTTCCCAGTGGTCTGATGTGCTCCCACACATCGTTCTGCACCTTACCAAGGCCTGCTCTTTTTCAGACACTCCTTGTGACCTCCAGATACTCATTTCTGTTGTGAGCCAACACAATCATGCACTGCTCGCAACATTTCTTGTATTGTGAGTGCCTTTATTTTAGAAATGTATTAACACGAAGATTGTTTCACTTTTTTGAAGGGGAAATTACTTAACCGTTTCAATAGGCAACAGTTTAGTAATAATAAAAGGCAATAATAAAAATGACAACAAATTAATATAATTATCTGCCCACATAAATTCTTACGATGCCTGTTCTATTGGGCATTTGTTTGAAGAGGTTTTTTTTAATCTGCATGCGATGATAAAATAGAGATAGATGATAAAATAGAGTATAGAAATAAAATTGCTCCGTTTTTTTTTCCAGGAAAGCTCTTCAAAGTAGCCTGATCATTGTATGCTGACATTTTAATAACATCAATGAGAGGACTTATGGAGTAAGCCTAAGTGTGGCAAAGTAAAGTACAAGATTAAAATGTATTAAAATGAAAGGGTAGAAGTTGTCTTTCCAACACTTTCATTTGAAGGTGAGAAAGAGCAGTGTCAAAGAATACTGTGCTGCTTTGTGAATCAGGAGATAAGGAATACAGGCTACTGACAATCATCAGTCTCTCCTTCTTCCCCTGTGCTGTGTACACACATGATCAGGTCTAACACAGTGAGAGAAATCTTTGTTTTGGGATCTTAGTAAGTACAGTCAAACATGACTACAGCCATTGATGTAAACCCAGGTATGACTCCACAAAAGAAACATAGCTCTAGCCATAGTTAATAGATTAGGTATGGTGTGACACGAATACTTGGAGTAATTGCCCAGAAATAAAATCACATTTGAACAGCCTTTACCCAAGATTAATATTCTGGCTATGAGAGGACTTTCTAGGAAAGGCACAAATACAGGTGGAAGAAAATCCACAAGTACCCAGTGGCCTAAGTTGTCTCTCTGTGGCCACTCTCTGCTCCACCTGAGCAAACAACCAGAGGAGCAGGTAACCAGGAGCAGGTGCAGAGACAGTACCATGAAGGTCAGATCAGGAAACAAACCTTTATTAGTCCTGTTTGTTTTGTTTATTATTTCCCCATTTTAAAATTTCTCATTGTGTCAAGTTATGGAGGATTTGTTTCTTGAGATGCCTTGACGAAGGCACATCATCCTTTGCAATGTGTTACAGAATGTTGTGGGTTTTCTTTAAAGCCTACTCTAGCAGCCGTTGTATTTGATATACCATCACATCAGCAAATTTATATGCTTTTGATTAAACTTTTTTGGTTTAGAATGGCACCTCTTACTAACACATAAGAGCAGAGCCAAGTAGAATAGCAAACAGAAGGAGGAAGAATGCTGGAGGAAAAAACCTGCAGTTCTTGGATAGCTGCTTACAGATTTTGTATAAAAACCTGTGAAGATCTCTTGTCACTGAGCAAAAAAAAAAAAATGCTTTAGAGGTTATAGGAAGTGTTAACAACTGCATACTAGGCATTGTTTTCCCCTCATTAAGCAAAATAAATAATGAAAGTACCAAGGCTTTTCAAAGATTCTACCAAGAGGCAAGTGCCAGCTTTTTATTTATTTACGTTTATAAATTAGTGATATATTGGATGCAAAATCATTTGAAGCGTTGTGTATTTATCCAGTGTGAATAAATCTCAAGGCCTGTGTTAAATTTATGACAGCACAGTGAAACTCAGCCATGCCCACACACCTGCATGAAGTGGGTGTTTTTGTTCCTTGGATCATATGGATTATCTCCACAGTAAACTATGCATTAATAAAGAGCGGAGCAGGCACTTGCCATATTCCCTTTTGGAATGAAGAAATAAAAGGCAACTTACATACTTGGCTGCCTTTGAGGAGGCTTCTAGAAAAAAACATTCAGAAGGCAAATGAGAAGATTATAATGACTAACAAAATAAGGAAAAACACTGTGCAATTTTAAGTGTAAATGTCATTTGGGAATACCATCCCAAAATGCTACTGGGTAACTAAGTCTGTGCAAAGTGTCTTTTGCTGGTCATTTGAAAAAATAAGCAACACAATCACCAAACCTAAAAATCCTCTTTTGTAGAGACATCAAATATAAACCATAACTTTCTTTTAATCTTAGACATGAAATTTGTATTTGTAGGGAATTAGAAAGGCCATGACAATGAGTTTGATTTTTCCACCCATTCCAGCCTCAGGAAAGGAAACAGAACCAGAAATCCAGTCCTGCCTTACACTTATCTCATCATCAGTTTTCACAGTGCAGTGTGGTGACAAAAAACAGTTTCATCAGGAGATCAGGAGTTTGAAGAGCTGCTATTGCAGAGGGCAGGTATGGCAGAAGCAAGATTGGGGTGGATTTCACAAATGGGGGCAAAAATGTACAGATCCGGGAAGAAAAATGCAGAATGGAATGCTGGTAGGCAGAGAGCAATGCTCTGCAGAAATCCACAGCATCTCCACCAGTTCTCTATTCCCTGTACAGTCAGCTTTAAATCAGCATGGATGTTCACAGAATGTGGTACAAAGATATTAAAAACTAGTCTCAATGAGAAATATCCTGAAGAATTTAACCACTATGATCCAGGGCGCTGGAAAAATGGAAAGCAGTACTGTTCTGTTGGATGTTTTTGATTTTTTGCTTGTTTTGTAGTAGCATATACCTGATATAGAACAGATCAACTTTCTTTCTTGTTATTCTATCAAATTTTCTAATGCATTTTCCATATTTTTTTTAATTATTTTTTTTTAACCAAAAATGTCACAGTAGTCTATATTAGTGTTTCAAGGAAACATTTATGTTGCCACAAGAATAATCATGTGATTCAAAAGTGCTTTGTGGCTGTAGGCTTACATTGCATCTTGCAGGAGGATTGTGGTTGCTGGGGTTTTTTTGTGCAACTTCTCTCAATTTTCTTAAGGCAAAAAAACCCTCTGTGAATAGGCATGGAGCCACTGTCTTCCTCTTTTTGTTTTTTAGGTGTGCTCACAATATAAAATACTGTCATTTTAGAAGGATATAAATGAAAGAATTAATAGAAAAACAAGTAACTTCATCTATGTCTCATTTTAAACTTCATGCATAGCCAAAAATTAGGCAGTGGAATGCATTTTTTTTTCCTCTTTAGATTTGTATTTGACCATTTGTTTAAAAAATCAAATTCAAACTAATCGTCTGCACCTTTGTCCATATACCTTTTTCCTGAGGCAGAATTATTAGAGAGATTGTTGTACTACTGATTTGTGTGGGGGGGTGGGGGTGGGGAAAGCAAGCAACTTTTTTAATTTTATTTTTTGCAGATTGGTCGGGATAAATACGTGTTTGAGTGCTCAGTCTCATCTCATTTAGCTCAATGAGCTTTCATGCCAATTTACTCATGGGCCAACTTTGCTTACAAAGTGCTAATTGAGAGAAGGCACCATTGCTCAGGGCTATCTGCTTTCTGGCTAGGACAGCTGATTTTACTGACAACATTATCAGACAATGTTTCCAACCCAGATGATGAAAAAGGGGAAGATTTCAACTGGGTCATCATTTTGATACAATTAAAATGAAAATGTTTGTTGCATTGCCAGGGTTTAAATAATCTGCTAGTGGACACTGGAAGTTTTAGCATGGAGCATATCTGTGTCAATTCAGGTAATCACAGGTCAGTTTAAACACCACAATTTCAATGTTTATATCTCTTTGTAGTAGAGCTCATTTAGGCACTCATTTAGGCTTCATTGACACTAGGCTCTTGTGCAAGAATTTAGGCAGAAGAGGTTCCTGGAGTACTTCATAACTGTGAAGGCCTTGGTCAGCTTTTAAAAGAACGGTTTACAAAAGCTTCTCCGAGTGAAAGCCTGAAGGTATCCTAACCCCACACAGTGAGGGTGCCAGTCAGTCATTGGGGTGGGTCACAAAGGTTACTGGAGATAAAGGAATTTTGCAAACCCTGCATAGACACTGCATGATTCAACACACCAAGAGAGCAATGTGCTCACTCCACTGAGCAATTTAATGTCCTGGAGTAATGAAATGATAAGTCTGTTTCACACAATAGGTCTGTCAAAAAACCCCAGTAATAATGATAATGGGATTCCTGTAGAAGAAGTCTGGAAAGTTTTACTTGGAAGACAAAAATTTTTTTAGGATACAAAATCGTAATTATCTCAAATAAGCTCCCATAGCACATGGTGAAATAAAGATAATCACTAACATTGAGAAATTCACTCATTTTCATCCATTACAAGAGGCTGACATAGTTAACTCCTGTTGTCTCTGTGAAACATTGTGGATTGCTGAAGAGGAAAACACAGCTTGGTCCAGAAAGTGTGTACTTAATTTTTACCCTAACTTATGTTTCATTTATTTGTTGGTTTAGCCTCAAATTAGATGGAAATTAGAACCCTCCAATTAGACCTTATCTTTCACTTGCAGGTGTACTGAGCCTCTTCTAAAAGTAATGTGTAAACATGTATGTGCCACACTATGTGCTTTCATGTCCACACTCCTGTAATCTTCAGATGCTTCTGTTGAATTAATACTTATTAAATTAATACTTGGGGGAAAAAAAAATAAGATGGTTCATATGTAACAGCTGCTGTTTTTCAAAACAATAGCCATTTGTAAAAATCATGCAGAATATTTAAAACTAGTAAACCCAAGTAGCCTATTATATATTCTTTGTATTATGCATTCACACTCTACAAGAAGGTCTGTGTACCTAGACTTTGACAGGTTGCAACATTTTTTTTCTCTAGTTACAGTTCATTTTTACAAGCTTTGCTCAGGTAGAACAGGATGAAGGATGACTCTGCTTCTGTCTAATGAGCACTGCTACAATTTTGCCCTCAAAATATTGCTTTAAATTTAAGTAGTAAGATGGAGCCTCTGCAAGTATGAATAAAGGCATTTTATTATTACTACTGATAGCATTTAAGCTTTAGATAGCTAATTATTTCAGTTTTTTTCTTGCATCACACACCAAGTTTTGCTTTGTTTAACCACAAATTTAGGGTAAGCTTGTCACAAGCACAGCAAATACATTAATAATAGCCATTTCATTTTCAGCAGTAACTGGGCTGTATTATATTCAGTAATATCCCCTACAGAATGACTTGGAATCAAGCCATTTCTAGAATACAGCTTTCAAACTTTTTTTCAGAAATCATGCATAATGGGGGAATGAAATACAGTTGCAATACAGGAGTAATATTTGGACAGTTATATTGCAATTGTACGCTGTATTTCCTGAAGTGAAATCCATACCTGAGTACTTGCAAATGTGAATGTAAGTTCCAAACTTAGCTGATTTTCTACCAAGAATCCTTGTCTGCTTTCTTTTGTACTTGGTTCTAGTCTTATGTCAGAATATTTGATGTCATTGTAAAACAAAAGGAAGGTAATTCACAAGCACATATATTATCTTGTTAAGCTGAATTGCATTTCCCACTGGAAGACGAAGTTTTAAAGAAAATGCTCAATGTTTCTGAGTTTCATAAAGGATTTTGCTAGTGATGTTACATCTGTCCTTTATGGATAAGGACAGACTTAAGACACTGTAAGGATAAAGTGTATTTATCACCTGACTTAGCAAAAGATTTGGTCAATTACTTGATTGTTTTTCTCTCTATATGAAACCCTTAACCTTTTACTTTGAAATACTCATTTCTAAGTGGAGTGCCAGGCTGTGGAAGGCTTGATAACAGCTCATAGGTCCAGATAAATATGATAATTCATTTAACCTTTATTTCAAATCCACTTATTTGTTACAGGCATCAATCACATCTGAAAGCTTGAAGATGAATGTACAAGCTGCACTTGGATGTGTACTTTGTGTGGTCAGGAGCATTAAGACATGAAGCACAGATGTAGTGCAAGCTGAAGTTGGCAGCACAGACAAGGTGTGAAATAGCAGCCTTGCAGCTCAAATACCAGGTCAATGAAACATTTTGAAGCTAGTTCAAGGTATCTGCTACTAGATTTTTGCTGTTTGCATTAAATATTTGTTGTTTTGATAGTTATTAGTGTTTAGCTCATACAACTCAATGCTTTTAGTTTTCTTCAGCTGTAGACTTGGGAGGTTTTGTTCACTATATCACAGAGATTCCATGTCAAACTATAGTCTTCTAATCCTATTAGAGCTGCATCTGTTATGATATTAATTGGTGGAAAATAGTATTTAATAGTTATCCTATTATACAGTCTTTTCTTTTATCACTGGTTTGTTTCATATCTCTAGAGCTCAGATTTTCTTCTGGCTTTAGTTCAGTATGTTTGAAAAATCGGAGCCCCAACAAAGGCATGAATGGAAGCACAATATCCTCACTCCTTCCTCTTGGCTAACACAAAGAAAGTGTAGTATATCTCTCCTTTGTTTCTAGGTAAGGATTTAGAATGGCTTTTAAAATATCTCAGATTACTTTTGTCACATTGTTTATCCAATATGACCAATCATAGTAGGCTCCCTTCCAATCCTCTTGTTTAACTTATCAGCTTGTTAGTTCTGTGGAATCTTTCTCATACATTTTTTCCCTTCACACAACACTCACCACAGGTGAAATTCATTCCTGGGTCTGTAGCCAATTCAGGGATCACACAATAAGTTATTGCTTAAATTTATAGCAATATTATGAGGGCATAAATTAAATTTTAAAAATCTGGTATGGTCCTCTGAACAGGTGTGAGTTTTAACCATTAAGATAGAGTTCTTTTCAGCTGGAAAACTTGCAGCTTTGCTGGAACTCTCAAACCATTTAAACTTTCAGTCTCCTTGACTATAAATGCAGTTTGCAGTGAGTGAAACCCATGGTAATATGATGCTTAAGCCTCATTTGTATGGAAGGCAAACAATGGCTGTTACAGAGTTTCAGAATGGAGTGGAGAACCAAATTATCCAGTAGCTTCAGAATGAGAAATTCAATGAAAATATTTTAAACTTCCAGAAAAATTAACTGACACCTGCATTCTTGGTATTATCTACAGCTGAATTAACTGGGAGAAGCAGCTGTGAAGAAAGTGATTCTAATAATGATAAGAAAAAGAATTAACTAATTTCAGTGCTTGACTCATTTCTGTAGATTAATAACTGTAGGTGTGGCTTAAGGAAGATCAAGAAAATACTTTTTTTTTTACTCTAGAGAGAAAGGAAAAAACCCAAAACTTACATAAGTCTAACAGGTTTTTTTGCTACTTTCAACCAACAAACAACTTTTTCTGCTGGAAAACTAATCATTCTCATAGCACATTTTGTTTATAACTCAGTCAAAAATTCAAGAAGTTTAATTAATGAACAATATGATAAACTTGCTTTAATTCTAATATACAGGGCCATGGTTTCTGATACATTTAAATACAGCCCTCTGAATAATATAAAGTTGGGATCTGTGCTGAATACCTTAAGCTGGATACAGAACTTTTCTTGTGGACTTGCAACGCAAAGCCTAGCACATTTAAAATACCATATTGTGTTTTATTTTTGGAAGTTCACTAAGAGGGTTTATAAAAAAAAGAAAAAACCCTCAGTGCAGCTTTCACTTCTCATGTTTTGAGTAAATTTGTATTTTGCAAATACAAATTGAGTGTATCTTCTCATCAGGCTTCATGTGAAAAGGATTTCCCCTAGAACAGTCACTACCTGCCTGTGGCTTTTTTCGACCAGGCCCTCTTCCATGATGTGTCTTTTATTTATTCCTCTTGAGTACCTCTCCTTTCACTTTTGGTGACACAAATCTGTCACGAAGGTGTGCCACCTGTCCTGGTATGTAGATTGGCATTGTTTGTCACAGAGTAGAGTATCCACCTGGTTTACCCAGACTTGTCCTTTGCTGAGGTTGTGCAGCTCTACCCACCAGCAGGAGCATAACACCTGAGGGGTAAATTTGGCACTGAGGATGACTGCTGACAGAGGTAGTCTTTATGAAATGCTTCCCAGCAGAAATGTGCCTATGAAACAAAGGCAGCTATTAACTAAACACAAGTTACTACTACTACTACTACTTACTACTACTACTATGTCTACTACTATTATCCCCCAAATAAAATATAAATAAATTTCAGAAATGATTAGCAGCTACTGCTGGCTGAGATATGAAGAGATGAACTTTAACTGAAGGGAAAAAAATCACAACGTTTTTGCTTCAATATTTTTTCTTCTTTGAAAAGTCGCTCTCTTTCTCAATGTTCCCTTCTATAATCTCATTTTTCCTCTAGTGAAAAATATTTTAGCCTGCGTTACATTCTTTAGTCCATTCTGTTTTTACTTATTTTTGCTTGTTGTTTTAAAACTTCTGATTCACTATTTATGATATCCAAGAGTTGATATATTAGACCCTGTTACTGCATTCACTGTTCTTGCCATGTTTCCTCTCTCTCTTAATATCTGTCTTCACAATTACTCAATCATTATCTTTGTTACTATCCTGTTTCTCTTGTGCCTTATCTCTGTTTCACTCATCTTTTCCATCCCTGCAGCTGGTCTCCCTCTCCTGTCACCTCTTTGGAGTCTAAAACTAGGCATGTGTCATCAAAGAAATATTTCATATTCATTGATTTTTCCCTAAGTGCATCTGGTTTTCTCTTTAGTTCTACTACTTGATATTTCAGTACCACAAATGATAACATTTTTAAATGTTCAGTTTTGGTTCACCATTTCATTCCTTCACAGGGGAAAAAAAAAGTTTTATTGCATACCTGAAAAACTGACACCACTTGAAAAATCCCCAGCAGGTTATACAAATGATCATGATGATTTACTGTGTCCACATTAAAAGCTGACTTCAAGAAGAGGTTGTACACCAAGTTTACGGAAACTGGCAATTTCTTATTCTGTGACTATCTCCTCTAAAGTTAGAGCAATTTGCTCTATTGAGGAAAAGAAATTAACTCGGACTACTTCCAGTGCAGTGGTAATGATGTCTGAGCTAACTATGTTAAGATAGTCGAGATAGCTCTGTGCTTCAGGGAACTCACTTCTGAGCAGCCATATCCTAGGAATAGTGAGATAATTAGGAAGCAGTTTCAGATAACTGATGGCAGAGCTTCACATTTTAAAGGTATTGCTATATATATGCTAGAAAAATGAGATTTTTGAATTAGTGTTTTCACCTGCCTCAACTCCATCCTGTAAAAATCAAGCCCTTTAAAACCAGGATGGTTATGTGAAGTCAGGGCAACCAAAGCCATACAACACTGCTAAACAGAGTGGTACTATGAATGTTCTAAAGGACATGTTTGGAATCACATTACCTCCTGTTTAACAGTGGCTTTTCTGACTTCCTTCGTTCTGAGGATGGCAAAAACATTTCTGTCTTGGATGTATGCAAAAAATCCCTTGCATGGTCAAACCTTAATAGTACCTCCATTTTCAACTTCTGGTTGTGAGATTCTTCTCTATAGTGTTTTAGAAGGTAGGAAGCTTTAAATTTATTTTTTTTTTTCATCTCAGAAAGCCTAATGGGGTGTCCAAGAAATCCCTAGAGAAATAAACCTAGACCTTCAGGACCTCTTCATTTTGTCTCTTCCAGACCTCTATTGAATATCTGAAACAATGATCGGTGAATGCTTAAAGTAAATGATTGGTGTATCAGTCTCTACCATATTAATCAATGGCTTCTCTTTAAATGCTGTTTCACTGCTATTATACAACCCATTTCTAGTGAGCAAAACAGGATTTTGATAAACAGCATATGGAGCTGACTGTAAACCAGATTTGCTTTTTACTTTTTTCATAAGAAATCAGGCTGACTTTGCCAATATTAGCCAAAGTCAGTTGTCTCCATAAGATCTTTCTGGAATAAACAATAAGATACCTTTATGAATTTTTCCCCCCTTTTTTTTTACCTCATAGCAGTATTTTTCTCCTTAAATACCACATTTATGGTTGTATCTTAGCTTTAATTTAAAAGAAACAAAAATAATTTTAAAAAGCTACGAGGAAGATCTACCCAGACTGTTTTGAGATTTTTGTGTGTATCCCTCATGTATTTGAGGGTTTTTGTGTGTATCTTGCCATTAAATAAGCAGCAGGGAATAAATAAAATATACTGTGTTTTTTCCACCTGAAACCAGCACAGAGTTGACTAAAGGGTACACTGTGTGTGTATATACTGTGAAAAGAAGTGCTTCCTTATTCCTGTTTCAGGGTGCTATACCTAAAGTAAGACCTTAGAAATGCAGAACAAAGAAACCTGGAAGAACAGAAATCCAGTTACCTTGAGTGGAAGCAGTGTCTGTCCTCTTCTGCCCCACATGGTCATGAAAACCTCTTGAAGAGAGGCAGAGTTCTTGTAGATATAAAGGACCAAGAAAGAGAAAACCAAAGTGTAACAGTTTACCTCTATCCCCACATAGTTTTTATTATTATTTTCATCTCCTTTTCCTTTTTATGGGAGGTACTATACAACTCATTAGATTTTAATATGAAACATTTGTGCATATATTAAATCTTGTGATTGCTACTTGCCCAACATCGAGTAATGATTTGAATGATGGTTATCTGCATATTCTATACCTTAAAATCATAATAAATCTCTGAATATTGTATTTTGCTGTCATTCTCCCCTGTATCTGAGTAAATACATACTGAAATGAGGTAGAGTTCAAAAACATTACACTGGACTATGATTAAACCAAGATGTAAGGACATCTGTCAGAAACAACTTCATGGCTAATATTTTCACAGTAAAATTTCTCTTTATTTATATATAGAGTGAGAAAATGATTCTCATATATGATTTCCCCTTGTCTCAACTACAGGCTTTTCCTGAGGAAAGGCAGTTGGCTCAGATTTTGACCCTTTGCTCCCTTTCGTTGTTTTCTTTGGCTACTTGTATAGCAAAAATTATTATTTTTTAAATTAGAGCCAATTATGTTCCTGGCTGCACATGTCTGACAGACCATCAAAATTTAATTGCCACAAAAATTGCTTTCAAAAAATCAAAGTTACCTACATAGAGTCTGCAAGATAAAGACTTACTCTGATTCTGCAAGCCTATTTGATAACAGGTCACAAAATGGGGAAAATCCAAGGAAACTAAAGGTGATAATTGCTTATTATTGGTGGACCAGCACCAACATTCTTGCAAATCCTCCCTCAAAGATTAATAAAAGAATTTCATCTCTAAATATTTTACAGTTTAATAGAAATCTGATTTATTTATGATTTGTTCTTCCCAGAACCAATGCTTACATACAAAACTGTGCTATATATAAACCTATGAAAATATAGAGGATGTAAAAAAAGATTAGCAACTCTTTGTGCTAGAGAAGTATGCAATATGAAGTATTTTTGTTATGCCACTTTATTGACAAGTGCTTTATACATTTGACAATGTCTTTGAATGAATAGCATTTTAGATAACTCAGTGTAAGTGTTTCTTCTTCTAATCAACATTGTCTGAATTAGAATAGTGTCATGGGGACTGGCTAAAAAAAATTAATTATCAACATGAAATTATTTAGTCATAAGAATATTTTCAGCTTTTCTGCTGATAAAATTATAGACACCAGAAAGTAGATAAAACAACAAAA
The DNA here is from genome assembly GCF_001522545.3 of Parus major. NCBI lineage: Eukaryota > Metazoa > Chordata > Aves > Passeriformes > Paridae > Parus > Parus major. The sequence continues at coordinate 35,513,559 of NC_031768.1, forward strand.
TAATATAAATATTCTCCCCCTACCTCACATATGTGAAGAATTAAAAGCCCATGATTAAAAAGATGTTTAAAAATACCTACAGAAGTATCATTTTAACACAAAGTTGGCAAGAGTCAACTTGTCATTTTACAGATAAATTGTGTTTGTTGTTATTTCACTCTTGCAAAACAAAGATTAGTGCTTGATTGCAGAGGAATTCTGACACCTGTGAAGCCCATTTTGTTTTTTAGCTAAAGTAGGTCATAGCTTCAACCTTAAACTTTGCAGGTGGGGATTATGTTCTTTATAGCTATAACCTGCCTTGACTCAACCAGTCTTTGATGTATTGGATGGACATTAATAGAAAGAAGGAGAAATGCAGTTCAAAACAAGAGGAAACGATGTCACTGCCTTACATGAACCTGTTCAGGTCTGGATCCAACATCCTCTGAGCTTAATGACAAAGTTCCTCCTGATGCCAGTGGAGCAGGAAACATAAGGGGAATAGACATAACAATTAGTTTTGCTTACTTTTCACACAGAATAGGACTCATAACTGGGAAGGGGACCTCTGTGAAAATAGAGAAACTTGTATAGACAAAAAAATCATCTGTAATATAAACTATAGCCCCAGAAAATAGTTAAACTCTCATGGGACATTTTGTGATTAATTTTATTTAAGGTAAAGAAAATAAATTTATGAATTACTGATTGCAGACTATATGAATCAGTAGCAAGAAGCAATGGATCAGACTCTGACCTGCGTTGGGAAGGAGCAGAGGAAGGCTGTACTACGTAATTTAGGTGTTCCCACTGCCTCTGAATCTCCAGTATGAGAGTCCGTGTGACCTCCTGCATGAGTGCATTTGTGCCTGTATGTGTGTATGCATCCAGGGATATGAGAAAGCAAAATAAATGAGTAATTCCCATCCAACTGGAAGGAAAACCTGAAGTATAGAGAGATAATTGAAATAAATGGCAGATGGCTTGAGCTTGTAAGACGTAAATTCCAGTTTTACGTTCTATGTATGCAAATTAAGATTGTCTCTGATCATTTCAGTTTAGAAACAAGAAAGCTAAATGCTTCTTTGAACTGGAAGTCCATATTTAAAAAGATCTAGGGAACTGTTTGTATCTATATTTTAGTTAGAGGTGTTCTTCTCTTTGAATAAAACCAAGACACATGAACAAGGAAGGTGCTGACATGCATGCCAATAGGTCCCTCCTGTTGGGGTGATCAGGGGCCCCTCTTTATGGGGTGTACCATGGAGGGTTACAGTCCTGTGGTCAGGGGTTGATAGCCATCAATTAATCAGTGATCACTCTTCCAATCACACCTGCCCCACAGGTCAGAACAGCCCTTATCAACTGCTGGGAACATCAACACTTTATCAGTGGAGTTCCTTTGCAAATGGGATGCAGGACACACTCACTGGCCTTTGTGCAGCAGAAGGGGATGCTCAAAAATTACTATTAAACACTCCTTCTTCGATATAAGCCTAAAAGAAACCCTGATTTTCCAACATAATTTCAGTTTAATACATTTTTTCACCTGACTAAATTGTGTCCAGACCCTATAGAAATGTAGCATCAAAGTGAAGGAAAGAGATTGCTAAGGGAGATTCTACTTTAACACTGAAATTGACCTCACTGAAAAAGTATTGTTGTAATTACAGCTAACAGATGTGGAAAATATTTTTTTGTTGTTGCTTTTTTTTTTTGCTCTGGTTGTTTTTTTTGTATTTTGTTTTGTTGTTGTTGTTGTTTAGTTTTCTGTAAGCAGATCTCGCAGAAGATTTTCCTACGTTATCAACTAGTGGACATAAGTATAATTCAATAGGGAAACCAAAGCTATGAATATCTTACCTTTGTTTAAAAAAAACAAAACCAAAAACAAACATACATACATACATATACAAAAATATTGCATGTATTTATACATATATATATATATTTAATTGTATGCCTTGGAGTGTGCAGCCAGATTTCACAAGCACTTTAAATCTTACATCAGCATTAGAATTTCAGCCATAAAATCAAATTATTTTGCTGACCTCTTTCAATTAGTTTACAAAGATAATCTCTGTTTCCAATAAAACTTCCACGGCAGACAAGTATAGGAAAGACAGAGCTGGTTGAGGAGTATTGATTTCTTTTTAAATAAAGTACTGTGTTTTTTAGCTTTTAGTTGAAACCCAAAATAATATATTGTTTTTTTTTCAGAAGTCATAAATATGAATGTTAGTCTACAAAAAGCAAAACTTCTAAAGTTCATGATCAATTTTCATGTGTTTAGTGAAAAAGTGAGCAATTTTACAGACTTTATTTTTTTGTGTGGGTAACATAACAGCCTTAAGAAAAGAAGAAAACAGCCACAAAAGAAATTAAAAAATATTTTTTTTGTTTCTCAGTGTTCTTCTATATGAATATTTAAAGAGCACCTATCAATTCATACCATTTTATCTGATAACAGAACCACCGTTATTTGAATTTGTGATTTGTACGATTGTCTCTTTGAACTTTATCAATAAGTCATCTTTAAAGATGCAGATGCTAGCAAGGTTAATATATTTGACCAACATACTTTTACAATCTCCTATAGAGGAAGAATGTCTGCAGCATATTATGTGCAGTAGAGCATCACAGGCGATTAATATACAGGCAGAACTTTCAGTGAAAGGCACTCCTCATTGACTAGCTGTACTAACAAAAGAGAATCAAATTACAGGAGCCATCAAACCTTGTGCTAGGGGAAATAGGTAGATCGCCATCTGTGCTTTGGCAGGAATTTAGCTTTATCATACAGAAATCTAGGGCTGTATACAGTGTAAGGAGTTTACAGCTTCTGAAATATCCAGCTTTGACTATTGTAAAACACAGGAAAAAACTGTTTGAAATTGATTAGTGTAAGAACTTCTGATCCTTCAAAAAAAAAATTCCTGAGTTGTGCTGTGTAGCTACTGAGCCTATTATAATATGTATAGCACAATCCATCCATTCAGTGAGATGTACTTAAGCTTACTGCAAAGTTATATTAATTAACAAACGTTGTGAGGGTTGAGAAGTAAGAACTTTTTTCCTAGTGAATAGGACTTTTGTTCTCAGATTTTGTTTGGTTGTGCTCTTGATAAAAGTCTTTTTAAAACTGCTGATAATTCAGATTCAGTTATACAGATTCAGATTATATTTTATAACTTTAAAAAATATATCTGTGGTTGAAAGTTATAACATGCTATTATGCTTTTGTTCTGAACCATATTGTGGTCAAAAATACTTTGTCAAAAAGTGTAATTTAGTGTTTCCAGCTTGCCTGTTGTATATGTGAGCATTCATGTAAATTACATGCTGGCTGGATGGGTGTACATTATGCCAAGGACAAATCAGCAAAATGGCAAGGCAAAATGAAACTCTGTATAAAATATCCTGAATAATTCCATTTCATTCATACAGCACTGGTTACAGTTCTATCTTCTTCATTTCATTGAGGAATAACTGTATGGGATTAGATCAAGTGTACCTGATGGCCTTTGAGATACAGATGAGAGGAAAAAAGAGAATAAAATCATTAGCAAAGATGCACATGATTTGCAGATAATTGTCTTAAGCACCAAACATTTCACCAGAACACTAAAGCATCCTGTGAGACCAGCTTGCCTTCTATTGTTCTTTCCATTCATTCCAGTGTACTCTGTTCATTTAGGATTGACCCAATATGATTCCTATGCAGTATATCAATCCTTTAATAAATCTGATTTAGGAAGTTATTTGCAATTTTGCATCTCATAGAAGTATGACATCGGATTTCACGGTCTTATCCTATTTTACGACATGTTCCTGGGTTGCTGTAGCAACGCTGTTGCTATGGATTACACAATGGGAGTCAGTAGGGTCAGCAAAGATCAGAGCCCCGCCATTCTTCATTCAAAGGCAATTGTCCCTGAAAAATGTGACTTACTTCAATATTTAAGGCCTGGGTAGTGATATTAAACCAGAATGATACTTCTGTTAAAAACCCATAATTAACCTTGTCTTCAACTCTAGGTCACACATTAATAGCAATTTCATAAAGTGGACATTCCTCTGTCTTTCATTCTCGAAAGCTGAGACAGGTTTTAAATAATATGTCTCTTGGAAAAATACGTGGGTAATCGTTGCAATTTATTTTATGTCATTATCTAAGCCCTTGAGACCTCACATTCCCAGCTCCTCTCCCCGAGGTAATTGCATACATCTTGGGAATGTGTGAAATGGTGTTAATATTCAGTGCACCATGCCTCTTCAGAGGATCTGCAGCCTACAATGGCACACTGTCTAGATGTTTCTCTGCAGAAACTATTTTTGGGCAAGCGTAATACAAAGCAGTTCTTTACAAAATGGAGTCCTGGGATATTTAATGATTCCCTGGATCCCAACAAAGTTCTTAGCAATTTCTGTTGTAAAGGTATCCTCTGCAATTTGGTGGTGCAACTGACACCAACTGGTACATTCCATCAATATTTTTTTCTTTCATCGAAGAGGAATCAGTACTACCATTTCTATTTGTAAATGACTCTGTCTAATGCCTGTTTAATAATATTTATGTCCTCTCTGAATATTCTGGGAGAAATAATTGCATATAGAGGGACTTTTTCAGATTCAAAGCTTTAGGATGCAATAACTGAACTCTACACTCTTGTGTCTTGTATTGCCATTACCTTGGACAAACTGCATGCAAAACAGTACCATCACTCAAGGACAAGGCAATGAAGAGACAAGTTCCAGGTGCTAAAAACCATTAGAATTTACTTTATTTCCTGTGAAAAATTGTATGTTACCTAATTTCTTACTTGCTTCACAGTATCAGTTGTAACTACATAAGATACAACAGCTTCTCAAAAAAGGCAGAACAAATTTTTTCTTCACAGTATTTTTCTTTGTTGTTTCTTGATTAGAGTTTTGATAAAGAATATACTCCCATATCTTAAACACACACCAGTTAATAACATTTATTTCTAAAACAGTTATTTATATTACAAACTCTTAAAGTTAGCCTTGAACAACCCAGCAGAACCTCAAGGTACACACATTAAGCAGAGAAAGCAGCTGATGTATACCACAGATGATTTTTTTAAAAAAGCATAATTTACTTTTTAATAGTCAAATACATTGTCTGCACAAGTGAAGCAGTATTTTTCACACATTTTTTTGATTAAGTTAAAGATTTGCCTGTTTTCCCCAAACCCCACCTAACCCAGTTATTAAAAACTAACCCATTCTCTTGTTCTTCTTAGATCCTGAGCAGCTAATTGAATGTTGGTGACTTGCTGCAGAAGTCCCCCAAAAGAGCTCAGAGCATTCAGGATTCATCTTGCCCATCAGCTGTGCAGAAATGAGGAGTCTGGTTTGTTATCTAAAATTTCTGTAGAGTAGTGGAGTGAGATATGCCATTCATTCTGTTCCAGCAAGGTGTTTAGGATGGGTAGAAGTTGGAGGGGAACTCACAGCCCTATTGCCCACCTGTACTCAAAAGTGCTGTGGAAATTGCTGAGGAAGTAAATTTTATTCAGCATATGTTCCTTCTGTAATCCAGTCTCCATAGGCTGAAATCCAGCTGTAGGTTTCTCTTTTTTGCTCAGTGTTCTTTTTCCTTCACCTGATTATTGTGGGTATCTTAAATGTTAACCTTTAGGAGTAAATAGGAGTGTTCCTATTACAGAGATACCTTTTTATTAAGGCTGAAAAGACAAGGCTTGCTCTCCTCTTAAAAGGAAAGGATTGTATGTGATAGTAAATTCTGCAAATCTCAATCAGAGCTGTAGCTTCTGTAAGGTCTGGAGGGCTATTCAAACAATATTTGCCTATCACAAGTTAAAGAAACCATAGTACTCTGTTGATATTAGTTATGGAGATGAAACATGAAAAATAATTAGTTTTTTCAGCTACCATTTTTCCTCTAATTCAATTCAAAAGGGGTATCAGTGATGTGACATGCTCAGTTCAGAAATCATATGAAGAATGTGACTGATGCTAAAAAATGAACACTTGTTTGGTTATTAGAAACATTGACTTCTAAACAGTCAATTACTTTCTTGGGTAATTCATACTCAGAAACTCAAATGTAATTTTTAAAAATGTAAATTATTCCAACATCACACAGTAAAATGAAAGTTGTTATATCTGAGGGACTTGTTAATGTCATAACATCACACAAACTATTGCACATGGGAAAACAAATTGTTACACATTTTCTTTGGCTCTGAACTTGGATCCAAACTTCAGTCATACGTCAACTCATCTTTTCCAATTAGCAACACTGTTTGGAATGACTTTCTTTTTTTTTATGCAATCATTTTTAATGAACCCTCTGATCAAATACACCTCGTTATCTTTCATGAAGAACTGAGACAGGCAAGCTGATTATTTAAAACAGTTAAAACTGTTTTACATGCATTTAGCTTTGATGGGGTAAAAAAATGTGTAGGAAAATAGGAATATTTACTTTGTCAAAATCTTAAAGACCTTTACATCTATATTCAAATCTTTTGGACCATAGGTAGCAGAATATAAATAATAGTTTTTATCTTCAGTTTGTAGAAGGTGATGCACTTAAATATAATACTTTTTATTGCAATCTATTTTCCCATAATATAACAGGAAACTATTCAGAAATTTAGAGAGAAAATCAGAAGCCAAAGGCAAAGTGTATCACTATTTGATACACTAGTGTTATCGTGGCTAAATTCTCTATTTCTTTTTCAGTGAACACTTATTTTTCTTTGATCTGGTTGTCTTGGTTTTGTAGCAGTCAGCTAGGGTAATTACTGATCTTTCTATCTGGTGAACGTCACCTGTAACTCCAAATTAAAATACACCATTGTAATTAGATTTTAAATACATTTCTGCTAAAAGGGTGAAATGACCAGTTCTTACTAGCTAAATCATCATAGTGCTGTTATAATCAGTTTAACCTCTCCTGCACCTTTGTGGTTTCTGTAGAAGAATATTTTACAAGTAGACCAATTCACTTCAAAATAAGTAGGCATAGCAGAATTTAGCTGTATGAAAAGTGTGTTATAAATAGGATCTAATTTCTCTTCTCTCTGTCTCCCCCTTTCCCCTCCTCTTCCCATTTTCCCATCTCTTTTGTAATTATCTGAATTTAATTAGAAATAATATAAAATTGAGTCACAGCTTTCCTTTCACCACACAGGTCACTTAATATTGTCCTCCCTTTTCGTGTGTCAAGGGAAGCTGAATGGTATTTCCTGAATGACATTTCAATAGAAACCTACAAATACAGTTTAACAAAGAGATCAAGGGATACTGTAAGGATGAGGCAGAATTTTTTCTTTTTTGAAGGTTTGAAGAGTCCCACTAGTCACACACCTACATACTTAGGCGCAGTCTTTTCCTCACTGTCTGTGCCTTGCTCTTCCATCCTTCCGTCACCTCTGTACCGAGGGGGGTTCACAGCCCACGCAGGCACCAGGAAGGTATGCTGCTTATTCCCCCTGTAAACAAAGCGTGGGGCTCGTCCTCTGCCAGCTCACTGTTGAGTGAGATAAGCAGACCTCCTATTGCTGAATTATGATCTTTCTTTCAGGCATATGCCCCCAGGATCTATAGCAATCCTTCTAACAGCTTGAAAAATGGAAGCGTTTTCAAAGACAAGCTTGCTGGTACTGAGACTGACAGACTATGAAACCTTGTTGTTATTCACACTCTGAGAAAAGACCATTCGTTGGCTTTCAGCTCGTCTTTTCATCCAATTGTTTCCATAGCAGTTATTTAAGTGGTGATAACATTTTTTTAATTGCAGGTTTAATTACAGGAAAAGTCAATTATCTCATAGGTACAGCATTTTACACAACGAAGGAGCCAATTTTAAAATACCAACAACAGTAACTCAGTTATGGCTCTCAAATATTTAGTTCTTGAAATTAAGTAGTGTTATTTTTTTTCAAATAATCTTTGATGTGGACATTAGAAATGGTTTATTGTATTTAAGATGCTCAGGAGTTGATGATAAAAGTAGCAGCAGCAACTTTGCAGAAAAAATATTTAAGTGACTTCTTAATATATTTACTGATCTCTGCTTCTGGATCAAATCTTCCGCTGATGTAAACCAAGCCAGCTTCTATGAGGGCTGTGAAGTCACCTTTATTTCAAAGCTGCATTTGGCCAATTTGGTCAGGCATATTTCTCAGGCTGAGTAAAATTTGTGAACAATAGGTGGGAGTAATGAAATATTTGTTAAAACAAAAGTCCATTGACCTCCTCACATAAAAAATACAGTGCTTGACTGAAGTTTTTCTTAAATATATGTTGAGCCTAAATTGTATGCAATATTGGACCATAAGTATATTTAGTTGCAGCTTTTGAAGTTGGTCTCACAGGGAAAATCCCAGTCATTTTTCAAAATTTTTTCCAGATCACTGCTACAATAGCTGTCTGTTTTTCAATACAGTAAATATTTATAAGGAAAACTGCCTGTTCAAAATAATACAGCAGCTGTCTGCTCCAACATCCCCCTAGTGATTCCCTCCATTACTGTACTGCTGTTGCAGTCAATCATCCTGGTCTCTTGAAACAGCAAAGTCCTCAAAGTCTCTCATTCACACAGCCAGATATGGAGAAACCTGTTAACAGAGGATTCACTCCTGAGAGAAAAGGAGGAAAGAATGATCTCCAAAGAAGTTTAATGCTAAAGGAACAGAGAAATGCCTTTAAAAGCATTTTCAGCACAAGCACTGTGTGAGGCACTGCTGGTGGGAATGCAGGACAGATTGAGCAAATGTGTTCCAGGTGCATCTACCCAAACAGGAGAATGAAGGGGACTTGTTCTCCTGTAAAAACCCAAAAATTCAACAGCAGTCTTGGATTTGGTGGTGACAATCCCTGATAAGACATTGTGTGATGGGTCTGATGTTCTGCTGTGACTGCTACCACTGCCCAGGGCTGATGCGGTGGGCGCCCTTCTCGTTCCTACCATAGTCTGTCATAAACTATGTGAAAAGCCGGAAAGCCTACACAGAGGGCACTGGCCATAGAACATGCCTGTGCAGTGATCTCGGTATTTTTGGCTCAGATACCACACCTTTTGCCAGTCCAGCCTCTGGAGCAGCCTAAGGCAGCAGAGAGCAGCACGCTCAGGCATGACTGGGCATGCTCATGAAAGCCTTTTCCAGCCTGAGTGTGAAGCGGTTGAATATAGATTTTTTTGTGAGATCGCTAGTGGAAGGTTGTAGCTTGCCTTTGCATCCCCTCAGGGGGAAACTCTCAGTGCCCTTTCAAAACGAGATGTACAGTGGTGCTTTCTCAGAGTAGGCAAGGTGTAGTTTTTTGTTAAATTAGGGTTCAGAGGTTCAGATTTTATATCAGTCTTTCAGTGCAATAATTTCCTTCTTTCAAAAAGAGCTGTAAGTGCTGTGCTTAACCTCAGGTACTAGAGAAAGGACCCACAGAATATCTCCCAGTGCTCCTGATTTCTGAGCACAGCTGTTCAGAAGAAGACTGGGTGCATTTCATGGCTTATCACCTGGAATGCAGGTGATGTACTTCACTGCCTATTTAGCTATCTATTTAACACTAGGCTGTCTTAATAACCCTTAGGTTTATTATATGGTCTTCCAAGGCAACTCCAAAAAGGAAAGTGAAATGGAGTCTGAAAAGTCTCCTTTATAAAGACTGAAATCATATATGTTTCATTTTTTTACACCGTTCTTTTTACAGGGCAGATACGCTCCTTCCAGCCATGATTAAGCAACGCGTATAATAATTGTTACTTGTTTGCTTTCTCTCTCTCAGGAATTAATGTAGTCAGTGATGTGGGACAGTGATGTGTACCTATTATGTGTCATTTTTTGCTGTACAGTGAAAGCTGCAATGTTGGTCACTCTTGATTAAAAAAATTTAAGCCACTGATTTTTTTACCACTGCTTTCCTTTAACTGGCAGTGACCATGACGATAATGTAGGGCTCTTATCTTAAGCTATGTGGTATTCAGAGAAGTAAACAAGGTGTAATTATGCCACTGACGTATTGCATGAATCTTAGGTTGATTTTGATACCTGAACAGAGATAACAGTAGTCACATACATTACAGCAGCCACAGAAATGAGACTTCAGATTACCTTTCCAGTTTTCATTTGGTTAGCATGTTTAATGGGGCTGCCATTGTTTGAATTTCTAGGTAAGAAAGATGTCATTTTGCCCACTCAAGATTTTAGAGCACAGTGGATATCTTCTGAAGTTTTTTTAAAATTTTCTTTTTTAAATTAGTTTAGAGCTTCTAATAGTCTCTAAGTTATTTCTGTGAAGAAATGAGGCTAAGGAAGAGCTAAAGAAATAGTTCTTTAGCTTATTTACACCCTATGGATTTGGACAAAATGCTGAAAATGCCCTAAAGCATAATGTTCTTCCTTCAGAGCATGTCTGAAACTCTGCAGCAATATTTTGCTACCCTGATAGTTCTGCCATAGATGGTGGGAAAACATGGGTAATATAGAAAAATAGGAAGACTATAATTGCAACTGTAACTAAAAATAACTAATTTTTTTCTAAATGCCATCTCTGAAAACAATTACTATCTATATAATTGTATCTGTATGTGTGGTGATCCACGTTGCCTGTGGAAATCCACACAAGAATTTGACTCAAACTAATATTCTAATAAATTCTTCACTAAGAAGTATGCATGGTACATAGTATTGTCTTTCCCTGGACTTAAGAAGTCAAGTGTAAAGAATTTTACAAATCTTTCAAAAGCTTCTCCTGATCCATTGAACTTAAAATAGATTAGTCTCAAGGGAAAGGCAACTTTCCAGACACTGCAATTATAGTGAATGATAGCAAGCCAGAGACATCTGTTTAATGGAAACCTACAGACCAGTACAGCTAACTACATAATTCACTTTTTCTTCCTCCTTGCAACAGGGATTCTGTCACGTGCTGCTGATCTACTCAATACTGACATCTCTGCCCAGGCCAAAAGGAAAAAAAAAAATAAAGAAAAAAAAAGTAATAAAAGATATATTTGACATGCAGTGGGAAAATGAAAAATTACAGGTGATTGAAATTAGCTCTTCACTCACCAGAGAGACTTGCAACAGAACATTAGGAAGAGACATTTTACTCTGCTTCTGTAGGTACTCACCCAGATATTAATAAAACTGCTATGCAGTGCCTCGAGGACTCAACATCAGAACTTTCACCAGGCAACTTGCTGTAGAGAATAATTATATACAAAGCATGTATGCCTCTCTACAGCCTTTTAAGCAGTGGGATTAGCTCTTCTAAGCACGAGAAGGCTCCAAATAGAAGCAATTTCAAGGGATAAACCTAATGCTAAGAATTCCAAACCCCACCTATGCAATGAGTAAGGCTCTGCAACCACACTGTGTTGTGCTGTATTCCTTTGGTTGTCAGGAAAAAAACACGGTTTAGGTCCTACATCTAAAGCAGCATGTCTGCTACCTGAAAGCTGTTAAAATAGGCCAGAAAACACTTATGGGGTAGGAAGCACCAGTGTAAGTTCAGTGAGCCATAGCCTGTGCTAGGGAAACTTCCCCATGCAGGAGCACCTCTGGCAGTCACGCTCAACCCCCTGAGCTGGGACCAAGGCACTCTCCCCCCCTTCACACCCCACACTCTCTCAGTCACACCAGGTTGCCTCACTGGCTGGACCCCAGGCTTCCCTGGGGTATAGTTTGGTCACAGTTGGAACATGCAGTTCAGATTGCTGAAGCATGAAGAGAAAGACATCACAGCTGTACATGGCTTAACACTGGGTTTTAGAATGGGCATAGAAAATGGCTTCCCTGAACAGTTTCAAACATGGCTCATTTTTGGGCCTTCTGTGTAGTATTATTCTACTGTTATGTCATGTTTTTTCCTTTCTTTACCTTCCTGTAGGGAGAGTGCAGAATTTAGCATGACCTGAGCATGGAACAGTAGCAACTGACGGATAACTCTCAAAAAACCCTTATTCTTAGGTTCATTTCATTTATTAGAGGAGTATCCTGAAAAGATCTGAAGCAACTGTAAATTTGTAAAGTAAATTATAGAAGAAAGAGGATTCCAGGTAATTTTTTTCAGCTATATATCACAAGAAAAACTGTATAACCAAGAAGCTTCCAATTGGAAAACTCTTGAGCAAGCTTATGATGTAGAACTACTGTTTCTGGAATATAAATTCTCACCTATAGCAGCTGCTAGTACATAAATTTTGTTATGTCAGTGGCTGCTCATAAACCCTCATCATGATTTAGCCTACTCTCACCTTTATAGAGTAGCCCTTTCCCACTGAATCCTTTTTAAAAATAACAAGATGAGCAATTTGCTGGGAAGTATTAGGAACTCTCCATATTAATATACAGTCCAAAGTACTTCTATCCACAAAAAAAAAAAAATAGGGAAAAGAACGTGCCAGCATGCCAGTTATGTGTTGACTTCTCCAGAGACCCATCTCATTTCATGGCCATTTCATGCATAAACTAAAATCATCAGCCATATCTAGGCTCCTCAAGGTGCCCACCTTTCTTCACTCTTTTTCTGGACTACTGCTTTTCAAAAGAAGACACTAATCTGAACTCAGGCAGCAAATAAAGGGAATCAGAAATAATGTTCCTGGGCTTGTCTGCTGATTTTCAGGACTTGTGATTCTACTAAGTTTTTGAGCTTAATGTGCTGCCTTAATTTTTATGAATTTGAGTAAGACATTTGTAGTCAGGAAAGAATATAATCATCATTAATCCTGTGCAGCCCTTAAAAAATCAAGCTGGGATGATTTGGCTGCCCAGAGTCAGCACTGGAGTTTTGGTGTTAATAGGGGAATGTGCTACAGACCTTGTGGTGCCTCCTCAAATCCACCAATGATTTTAGATCTTTCAGAAACAAAGCTATTTAACCAGTGTTTAAATTTAGATATTTAAGTTATTTGTGTAAGAGGCTGATGTTTGAATTCCTACTGAGCTTTTTTCTCTTACTTAAAATAATTTAAAATAGAATCTTTAAATTATCCAATACCACTGTGCCCCTGAAATATGCATTTAATGACAGATTTGTAATACCACATAAAAATATATTTTGTAACTTATATCTAACACATTTTCTTTTCATCAGAGCATCTAAATATGTTTTCTAAATCTTTTGAACCTATTTTCTTCCCTGACCTATAACTTATCAATCTTTGATCCATAACAGTTTCTAACACCTGTGTGGCTTCATCAGAATCTTTCTGGATGAGGCTCTTTAATCATTGTATTGAATTAATGCAATTGCATGTCTGATGCATTAGAAATATCACCTCTGGTCTCCATATTTACAGCTCATTTTGAGCCCTTTGTAGCCTTTTTTTCCCCCCTATTGTGGAGGCAGGATTTCCAGACTCCACAGGCTTATCTGTTAATGTTACTAAACAGAACAGTACATACAGAGATGTTTGCAGTAGAAAGAAGGAAGAGAAAGAATAAATAACACGTTAGCAAATAAAATAAGTGTTGCTTTATTTTCTTAACTAAATGGAGTCACTATATGTATAATTGAAATGGGTTATGTATTCAAGAAAGAACTTTCACTGTTTCAATACCGTACTCTCAAGGTTTGAGATCCAAGTGCTTAGTTATACATTTAAATTGCATAAAGCAATTGTTCCTTTCAATAATGAACCACTGGGATCCTTGCATTTCAAAGGGAAAAGGCTCCAAGGGAGTTGAAGGTAACTCAGAAAGAAATAGTCACAAGAATAAAATTTTATATAAAGCTACAAAGAAATAACTTCCTCTTGTAAGCAAAGTGGATTGTGATAAGGGACAGGTCTGTGTTTTCCAGTGTTCCTTCTGGCTGCAGGATGTTGTACTACTTTTCAGCAAATTCTCTGCAGAGTTGGATCTATACAACCTTAATGGTATCAGTGGAATAGCAATCACAATAACAATTTTTGTTATCTTCATATTTACTGCTTAAACTATTCAATTTTGTCCTCAATTTTTGATGGTTGCTATTCCCAAAGAGAATTTCACCATCCATGTTTGCTTTAACCTATTTTAAATCCAAATGCATTAAATCCTGGCAGATATCTCTATAGGAAAAAAAAAAATTTCAACCCTGTCACTTGTAGAGCATTACTGACAAATGGATTGGCAAGGTCTAATTAGAAATGCAACACTGATACAAACCAGATGCAGAATGATATGGGCACTCTATCAATAGGGGTTTAGCTGATGTCCTTTTGTAAAGCTGATTGCCTGCTGATTCACAAACTTTATCGGAAGTACTCATTTCTTCCCAGAGTATAAAAAAAATATTTTATTCTAAATTTAGTTCTGTATAGCTAGGTAGAAGTCAGATTAAAGCTATTGTTCTTATAATATGTGTTTGTGATTTTGTATATGTATTTTCAGTTAATGATATCAGTAATAAACTTAACAATTCAGCTTTGGCTTTTTTATGTAGATTTTGGTAAGCATGACCTTTTAGTATTATAAGGGGATTTAATTAGGTGCATTCAACAAGTAATTTTTAAGTATATGTTATTTATAATTGGAGGCTTTCAATTAGAAGCTGTTCCCTTACTTATTTTTTTTTCCAGCTTTTTGGCATAAGATGTGAGAGGGAGAATTTAGGAAACCACAGAAATATGTGAGGAAGATGAAAGGACACATGTCTGGTGAACAGTGAAGAGCATTGTGATCATTGTGATATTGAGAGGATGTAAATGGAGCACGAGGGAACTGAGATCAGTGGAGGATGTAGGAGTAGAAATGTAGGAGCAAATGGGAGACATCCACAGGGTCAGAGAAACAGAAGGTGTGAGTGCATGCAGTGATTAGGGAGATGGAGAACTGAGGTAACAGGAAGGAAAAAAGAAATGAAAAAATGTTAATTTTCCTCACATATTCTTACCATATCCTGTAAAGGCTTAACTCCCACACTCAGAAAGCACTTCTGCATGGTTACCATCCTCAGTACATCCTCTGGTTGGGTCAGGCTTGTATAAAGTATGCTGGGGTTTAACCTTTCTCCAGCAGACTTTATGATTAGCCCAGTTTAAACTGGTGTTCATTAAAACAAATCATAAGAAGAAACTGCTGCCAATAAGGAGTTAATGTTGAAAGTATGCTTCAGTGGAGTCCAGCCAAGAAAATACCCTTTTCCACACGAAAAAATCATCACCTTTTGAAAACCCAAATGTTAGGGAGTCTGGTAATGAATGGTTCAAGAGATGCAGCCAGTTCACAACTGAAATTTAATCCTTCCTTACTCACTGCTACCCTACTCAGCATATGCCCACCCATCCCAACTTAAACGGTCCCAGAGTAAAGCTTGCAAAAAATGTATGCAAAGGTCAGAATAGCAAATTGCTATAAAAGGTCCACTGTGGGAATCAAGTATGACAGGTGATCAGTGTTAAGGAAACAAAGAATGTACTGTAAAGACATTGCTCTTTCTCCCTGCCCTGAATGGCCTTGAAATGCTCTAGCTCAATAAGAAAATCTAATAATGTTCTGCCTTATTAATAAAGACACCATTTTTATATTGCAATAGATTTCATTAGGACACTAGATTTGGCTTTCCCAATGTTAGTACAGGCTGCATATCAAATTGTTTCATATTTTTTGCCCATCTTGCAATGAAAAAGCAATATTCATTCCAATAAAATAAGGGCAGGAGGATGACTAAATTATCTTTTCATGCTACACATGTAGGTAAAAGGACCCTTTCCAAATCTGTTCTCTTTTTAGGGAGGATCTTACAGATCCCCTAAGACTGAATATGTTTTATGTTGTTCTCCTCTGGACAGAAATCAGACAAATCAGAACAGACCTTTTTTTTATTTTTTTTTTTATTTTTTAAGTAAAAAGCAAATGCCTCTGGCCAGCAGTAATTGCATTTGCAGCTCTGAAGTTGCCTCTGGGTCTGTCATGCATCTAACTAAATATCCTTTTTCTCAGTGAATCACAGGGTTTCTTTGTTTTCAGCTAGTTATAAATGTCTTGTGCAATGCCTGTCCGGCAAAGCTATGAAAAATACTTCATACCTCGTGAATAAAGATGGCAAATTTAAAGCTCGTACAGCCAGGTGCAGACTGCCCACTTTATGCACCTCATTTAGGAAATGCAATCCATTTTTCTATTAATTGTTGCCAGGTGACTCTCTGTTTAGTCTGTACAGTCAATGGAGAGAAGGAGACACCTCATTTACACATCTTGACTTGCTCTTAACAGTGGACTCTACTCAAACCAGCTGGTTTTGGAGGCCATACTTAGATTTTGGGTTCTTTTCCTGGTGTCACAAATCACAATATTACAGAAAGCCCTTCCTATATTGGTCCCAGTTCTATCTTTATAGATTATCTAAATACACAAAGAGACAGGATCTTCTAGTGATCCTGGCTGAGGCCTCCTGGGAGTTTTTCCTACTTTTGTAGTAGAGGTTGATTTTTCCAAGAGTGCAGAGGGGACCACACAACAGCTGTCTGGCCTCAGCAAAAATCAAGTGATCTCATTGTGCTTGCAATGCTCTGCTGGGATGCTTCAAAAATGAGTGATAGCTGCCCCAAGTTTTGGTTTTGTGGGCCTCTAAATTCCAAAAAGGAGAGGCAGAAATGATTCCACAATTCTGAAAGAAGAATGTTTCCTAAAATGTGTGACTCATCCTCATGGATGTGGTCATCCCTTTCAAACAAAGCAAAGGAACAAAGCCACCTCATAGAGCTGAAAAACAGCAGTAAACTGCCTTTTAAAAATAAATTAACTTACAAACAATGAATATTTTGAAAACTCTGAGGGTCTGGCCTTCTCAAAATTTTCAGTCTTTTAGGTAGATAAAACCATTCCCTAGGAGCTATCCACACAGTGTCAGCCAGTAGCATGTCATCGTCTTTTATGTGTAGAGTGATTTACAGTAACTGCATACAGTTGTCAGGAGAAAGAAAATTTAAGACTGTTGATATGAATTTAACCCATTTTCTCATTTGATAAAAAAGTCGTCTCTGTTGAGTAGAATTCAGTCTTCAACACAAACAAACAGTTTTCATTTTGTGTAAAAAATATACTTAACGATATAGCACTACAGTTCTTAGAATTCAAGATAGAGCATTTGTCAACTGCTTGATATAAATGACAGATGTTTATATGTAATAGAGCAGTGGAACAAATTTTGTTAAGAAGGGTATGAACCAGATGTTCACAATATTGGCTTTTTAAGAGGAAAATGTCTTTTTACATTGTCTATGACTCATGAGCCAAAAGAAAATATGTTTATCATAGGAACTCACACTTGAGACTTTATCCTTTCAGCAGCAACATAAAAATGATAAAGCATTGGACATTAGAAAGTGTCTAAACAGCTCCTACATTTTATACATACTTGTAGGACCATAGTATGAAATATTTCACACTTTCTTTATCTGCATTAATCAGATTTAAATATAAGCATAAAGGGTCTAAAAGCACTACTGCCTATAACATCTGCTCAATTATTTTTAATCAGTCATAATGAAATCTGAAAGATTTTGAGGAGTAACTATGATACAGTCCTTTGTTTTTTCTTCAGCTTTATTATTCTGTACAAAGAAATCAAAGCATTTTAAATTGTCTGTCTTCCTCTAAGTGATACCTGCTCACTGTGCTGAGAAAGGGTTAAAAGACTTAATTTTCCTTAGTCCTTGTGGTACTTCTGGCAAAGTTTTCCTCCTCTGTTAATCGAAATGTGAATAGTAATCCAGAAACTGCAGATTTTGTCCCAATTAACACTCAGAGTAGCTTGAAAAACAACAACCAAGACCACTTTAATTTCGACTTGTAGAATGTTGGATTTAATCCCCTGTTTTAGAGATTGAATTGGGGCCATAGAATAGGGAGAGGGTCCCTTGTTAAAATAGATTAATTCTTTGAAAGTATGCAAGAGGTGGATGGAATGGAAGAGAGTCCCCTTTGATAAACATTCAGCATTCAGTTCCTCATTAGTCTGCTAAGGTTATGCATTTTGAGAGTCAAATGAATGTTGTTGGGCTAGAGAGACTTATTAACAGATGTCCATGACAACCTCGAGACAGCATATTAGTCCAAGACCAGCAGTGTATCTAAAAACTTTCAGAAAATTGGCTGTATTTTGCATTCTTTTCACAAAATTCTTTATATCTTTTCTTACCCCGGTATACACTATGTTGCTTATGGTCACATTCCACACCAAAAATCTGATTCAAAAACCTCTGAGACCACTCTTTTTTGTCAAAAATGGTTATATGAAAGCTGAATCTGTCTTCCAACCTGCTTTACATAAATGGAGAACATTTTTCTTAGGGCAGTTTCACAGGTGCTTAAAGGAATCTTAATCACAAATAGTGGCAAGATAAATTCATACTTTCTGATTCTTGTGTCCAAGGTTTAATATGATAGATGAAAAAAAAAAAAAAAATGAAAGAGAGAGGAATGTCTTGTTAATTGCAACATTATCTTTTTTATATATAACTAAGTATATCCTTCCTAGGACATATGATTATTTTAGCAATTTGATGCTACCCTGTAATGCTTAAAAAAAATCAATGATGTAGATGCCAAGACAGCGTGCAGGCTCCTTAGAAGGTTCTTTGCAATCTGCAGGAAACAAAAATGAATTATCAGTGATGGTGATAGCCCATGTGATGAAAACTAATAAAAGAAATAGTTATAGCTCAACACTGTTCATTCAAATATTTAAGGTCCTTATGAAAGTGTAAGAAATGGGAAGAACATATGATTTTCTTAGATCACTTTCACTGCATGAGGCATTGGCACTGCACTTCACTGGAGTGCAAAAATGCCAGCAAAGCTATAAGTCAGGTATTTGTAGTTTATTTTATTAGTACTACGCTGAACCGCAAAATAGATACAACAGTTTTATGGCTTACATCTGGTTGAATAATAAAACATATGGCTCTGAAGTAAAGCATGTGCAGCTGTAATTTACTGTAAATATCCAGCTCAAGATAGCTATTGAGATAAAAAACTTATGGCATGCACTCAGGGTTTATCCCACTATCCATCACTACTTGAATATTTATGATACTCCAACATTTGTGGTTTATATGTTAATTAACTACGTTTTAGGAGTTTTCTTTAGGGAATTTTCTTCTATGTACAACAGCTATGAGTTCACAAGCAGTGGACATTTTTTCTCCCAATATACCAGTTTAGTAATCCTTCATTACAGAGTGATCATAATAATAGAATTACTATTGATATTGTAGGACATTTTCCAGTGTAGACTAAAATGTGACATATTTCTACTGTTTTATTTTAAAAATCCTTTCCTAATTGTATTTTCTATTAACCTAGACAAAGATTTTCTTCTCTTATTTTTATTCTTTTGGGTAGTTCTGATAAAAACAAGAGATTAAATTAATCAGGCTTTGCTGCTTTTAGGACAATGCAACTGAAAGCGGAATTTTCTTAGTTTTTATTTTTTTAAATTTTGCATTCCCAAATCAAGAATACTGAACCTTTTTGGAACCTTGTATACAGTAGTCTGGCACTGGACTGATAGGCAGGTTTTTTGTCAAAGTTTGGATTTCTTCAATAATTTGATTGATTAGATGAGTTGTTTCTGAGTTATTCCATCAGCTTGAGCTCTAGACAGACTGCAGTTCTGAATTTGGCATCTTAGCTTCAGAATTTATTTCTGTGAATTTTGACAGGGACCTATGTCACAACCCGGGTTAGAGAGGACTTTATTCCTGGTTTGAATCTGGATGTGGACAAAAGGGATTACACACCAGTGATACTACAATCACTGCGTCTGTGTCGCTATACAATGTGGCGTCAGATTTTGAAATTTGTACTGATATTGATCAGCACTGATGCTAAAAGCTAGGCTGAACCCCAGTTGGTGCTGAACCCAGAAGACAGCTTTGCTATTTCACTATCCCCTACCAAACGCCCCTGGCAGACCTTTGCTGTGCACCTAAACCTCCTTTCCAGCTGCTGAAAGGTCTTAATGGTTTCTCTTAGCATCTAGTATCTCCTGCAGGCATGTATCATACCTGTGGATAAAGGAATGCCATAGACACATAGATGGACCTCTTTTCTTCCTCTTTCCTCTGTAGGAAATAGTTTTCCTCATTTTCAATACCCTTCCAGAAGAGATGCTGGGGCATTGAATATTGACCTGAGTTTGACAGTTTCCACCTTCACAGACACAGTAGTGAGTGGTGAGATTATCTTCAGGTTTCCTTAGTGTAAAAGATTTTTGTTTTGGAATACAGTTGTGCTAATGGAAACTGAGCTCACTGATCCATTAGTCAGTGTCAGAAGGAATATCTGTGACTGAGGTAGTTAAAATAATTGCAAGAGAAGTCTGGAAGAAGTGAAAGATGAAACCCTGTATTTATCCAAAGAAGATTCCTGTAGTCAACATGAAACAGGGAGGCAACTGTCATCTCTTAGTTTGTCTGGAAAAAGTCTCATGGGTATGTGACTTATCCTGCAGAGAAAAAAAAAAAAAAAAAGTGAAAAAGAAATCAGAGGTCTCTAAGAGACCCAGAGATACTGCATCTGTTGTTGCAACTGATTTTCCTGTCCTTTCTCTTTCCTCCTTCTTGTTCCAAGACCTTACTCCAATCAAAACTCCATACCTGGGATAATTAATTATATAGTGCTGTCTTTTGGAGCTGTCTCTGAAACCAGCTGCAGTTTAGAGAGAAAGCAAAATGCAGTATGGATCCTTTAGGTCAGGTGAAGGGTAATAAGCAATACATACTTCCATAGGAATTCCATATGCGTAAACAAGGACTTACTGTTTTGTAGGACATTTAATATAACTTTCTATGAAATCTAATCAGTTAGTGTCAATGCTATTTCATGCATCAGTTCTTCTCTTCTGTTACTCTAAGGGGTTTGTAACACCCTGAGTTTTAGATGGACTGTGAGCTAGCCAGGGATATGCTCATGTGTGGCTCCAGTGAGCTGCAAGCTGTGTAAGAAATGTTTGGTTTAACTTTAGAATCTCCTATGGAGTGATGTATTATTCTGGGTTAGCCATGGGGTTGAAGCTGCTTCTACCTAGCATTTTTTTGTCGTTTCTGTGTGTCTAAGTCTAAGATGCAAATATTTTTCTCTTTCAAAATAGATGGGTTTTAATTCAGTGAGGTGTCTGGCCAGAGAAGTGCCAGGAGCATTTCAGAGTGGATGCCGTTGAATTACTACTGCGAATTTTCTTCAACAGCTGGGGGGAGCAGGAGAGCTGGCTTCTCTACCTGGCCCCATATTAGAATTCTCACCCCAATCATTTGCTATAGAGGAAAATAAGGAAATCAAGAGGATGAAAATTAATCAAACAAAGAAGAAAGACTTAACCCCTCCGAAACACTGAAAGGCTTATCTTAAAGCAATTTCACAAGAAAATAAGATCAAAACTAAATCAAATTGCATGCAACCTACGAACTCAGAAAATCAAACATTACACAAGAGACTACACAAAGGACTATGCCCTATCATTAACTCTTGGTACTCAGCTACATTCTCAGTCAGTAATTATGACAGTCAGGAACAGAAAATAGATTGATCATTGCAGAATCTCTTGGAAGACAAAGGAGAAAAATACCAGCACATAAACCCAAAACAAAACAATAAGAAAATTCCTTATCAATAAAATTTCTGCCAAGCTACAGAAACAAATGAAATGCAAATTTAACAAATTAACCATGTGATTAACACACAGTGGGATCACTTCAGGCATTTTGCTGTGCTTCTTGCCAGAATGTAATCCTACTGAGAGTTATTGCTGCATTAATATTTCTACAGTGGTATCATAAAAAAAATTCAATGACATTATAGAAACTGCAACCCCCTACTTTGAAAGCTGTAGTTTGAAACAAATTCGTGTTTTAAACATTAAGGCACTTTAATACTACTTGTTATATACCTTAAAGGACAGAAGAAAAAAAAAACAAAAACAACCCAGCAGTCTTCTGGAGCCAATTGTGGGCTTGAATTTGACATCGCTTTCATTCTGTTCCTTTTGAAAGCTGTCTTTGAGCCCGTGTTAGGCTCAGCCTCTTTAGAATGATAAAAGCCTCCCATCAGTATTGACTGGTCTGTAGGTCTGTAGGTTTAAGCTAAAGCTTAAATGGAATGTATATAACCAAGTGTACACAGAATTCAGAATAAAAACAAAAAATCCCTTCCTGATGTATGCAGTTGAGGCCAGTGTTAAATATTCCAGCTCTCATGGAGATTTGCGGGAGGAAGGGGAGTAATCTCTGTGCATCTAGTATTTTAGGAAGCAGAAGTTCAACTCCCTCCTCTGTGAAAGCAGATCTTTAAAAAGGGTTCAACACCAAACTATATTTGAATCAATGTCACCAATGCCATTTAATTATGTGCTGGCCTAATAGTTAAAACAGTATTTGAAAATAATTTTAAAACACTTTTTGAAAATCAATTTAAAAATGAACAGTGGATTTTATTAATAATAGGCTCTTACATTACTTTTTTTTCTTTCTTATTTCAATCAGATGTAGGTTTGTGTCCTAAAAGGTTTTGCATGCAGATGTAAGGAAAACGTAGTGCTTACTCAAGCCAGTGGGGGATGATGGCTTAGACGTTTTTGTGGCTGGTGTCAGGATTGTGAAACATCTTTAGTGCCACTTCACAGGATACTTCATTTCTTTTTTCAGACTTTCCCTATATAACGTCCAATTATCAGATTTTATGTGAGTGAAGCGATTTTCACTCTGAATGCATATTAAAGAGAACACATGTTTTCATTTTATGGACCTGTAACACCGAATCTTTACTGAAAGAGAATAAAATACTTATGAAAGGTTGTTACAGAGAGTGCACAGAAAAAGCAGTCTGGGTCTTATTTGCCAATTCCTTTGAGCAGTTACATTCCTCCTCCCATGTATCAATACACATGAATTTTCCCTTATCATAGTTGCTCTAAAAATTGCTGCTACACTGGTAATCAGTAGAATCAACAGAACCTTAACATAGATGGAAAGAGGAGTAAAGACCACACTCTCAGCCACAGAGAAATGTTGAGGAATATGGTGGGTTGAGAGGGAGTTCTTATACATAAATCTGAGAAGGGCTGCTTCTAACACAGACGTAATTCAGCACAAACCCGTGGCTCCTATGCACTGTACTAGCTGGTGCTGGCCATTTTGGCTTCTTCTGCAGTAGTAAATTAAACATGTCTAGGACTGTTCTCTGGCCAGCTGACAGGGAACTGCTAACGCCAGTACTGTTAAACTCTTCTTTCTCTCCTGCTAGGAACTGTCTCTGGCCAAGGCTAACTCCTCAGCCATGCCCAGGCACAGGCCAAAAACGTGTCACTGGGTGCTCTGATGCTGGTACTCACTTAACAGCATTTATAGTTCATTTTCAGTGCCTAGATATGTCTCTTGGGGCCATTGATTTTTATTAGCTGGAACATAACCTAAACACTGAACACAAGAACTGGGTGCTGTCTTGATGTTTAACCTTGAGTTTATTAGGTGAAAATCTCCTATGTTTGTTTCTTATCTATGAAATGAACAAAAGCATTTCTGTACTTCACAGGCTACTAGGAGAATAAACATAGTAAAAGACTAGGAATGATATGATAGTGAGGCCTCTGATTTTTGTAATCAGAATAACTACATCCCTTCCTGTCCCATGCTGTTTGTTCCATTCCAGAAGCTGAAAGGAATGAAGCAGATTAAAGTAGGATAACGAGTTGCCAGCTCAGAGAATTCCTTTGCCATCTGGGGAAATGTGTCAATTTTTCAGCTCTGTTTTCTCTACCTGATTGTGGTTGCTGTTTTGGACCAATATGTGTAATACAAAAAAAAAACCCCTGTCTTTCCCCCATACTGAAAAGTCAACATATTATTAATCTAATAAATATAATTCTTTTAATATGATTTGTAAAGGAAAATTCTCTTCCTTTTAATAATCAGCCAGCCCAAATTCCAGCTTGGAATGTGCTCTTGTAGCCAAGGCATAAGTATAAAACCAGTGAAAAGGAGGGAAGAGATTTACAATGGAAATTCTGACAATCACTTTGCAATATTAAGGCTTGGAGAGACCTGATTTAATCAAGGTGGTGTGAATATTTAAAGTGGTCTCTTTCTTGATTTTCAGTTCAGCTGATGAAATCATAATTTCCAGTGAAATAATTTTTTTCTTAGGGATGCATGAGGGAGAAAGAAAGTGAAAGATCCTAATTTTCTATTCACTAGGTAGAAATAGATTATAGCTTCTTTAACCCTCTTGATTCCAGGGCTGGCAGATGGAGCTGGAATTGCTTTCATTTTAGAAGTGATTTTTTTGAGTGATAGTGCAGTGTAGATGCATGGCTAGTTTGAGGTGACAGTAACCCATGTAGTATAGCAACAGCATGGTTTCTGATGTGGGAATGATTTGCTAAACTTTCTTTGAATTTGCTAGCCACTACTATGCTGTAAATAACACAAAATAATTAGGGTTTCTGAAGAAAGACAATTGTTCTTTGGGGAGGCTGACTGACACCACTTTGGGCTTTATTTCCATCAGTAGTGGAGTGGTGCTACTGATTTCAGGTGCTGATTCTTGCCATGATGAATGAAGGCATGATACTAAGGATAACATATCCAAAAGAATCCATAATGACAGGTGTAGCTTTTGTCATGGTGTAACTCCAGCTGGCAGCTCAGCCCCACTCAGCTGCTCACTCACTGCCCCTGGTGGGATAGGGGAGAGAATTGAGAGAGTAAAAGAGAGAAGACTCATGGATGGAGAGAAAGACAGTTTAATAGGGAAAGTTGTGCATGGACACAAAGCAAACCAAGAAATCAATTCACTGTTTCCCATGGGCAAGCAGGTGTTCAGCCATCTCCAGGAAAGTTGGGCTCTGCACACATAGCGGTGACTTGACAAACACCATTGATGTCTCCCCTTCTTCCTTCCTCCCCCAGCTTTACGTGCTGAGCATGACAGGGTATGAAATATTCCTCTGTTCGCTTGGGGTCAGCTGTCCCAGCTCTGACCCCTCTCAGCTCCTTGTGCATTCTCAGCCTGCTCATGGGTGAGGAGTGTGAAAGGCAGCAAAGGCCTTGACACTGTGCAAGTGCTGCTCAGCAATAGCAAAAGGCATCTACATATAATCAACACTGGTGTCTGTACAACTCTAAAACATAGCCCCATACCAGTTACTCCGAAGAAAATTAATTCTACCTCAGCCAAAACCAGCACACCTTTTCAAACACTGAGTTATATCTTCATGCAGGGGAGCTTAAGAAGGTCCATAAACTTCCAGAATGCTGTGTTGTTTAGTTTACCAGGGATTTGTTTCAGCTCTGCAAAATAGTTGGCTTATTTTGAGAACCACTCTAGAGAGATATATGACTGACAAATCTATGTGAAGGTCACATGCCTTGCATCATTGTGAATTGCATATTATGTCCCATGAAGAAACTGGAGAAAAATGTATGACTGGAAAGAAGGGTTATAAAGTATAAATACAGAGTTAGTGTTATCCAATGTATCAACACCATCAATAGTATAGAATATAAACCATAATCATAATTATTATGTCAAAAGATCAGAATGCTAGGAGTATTAAACAAAGGGAATGCTACCTTATCTGTCTTGGTAGCTTAATTATTTTCCCAGTACTACTCAGTTTTAGTGTGTGTTGCATTCTTCATTTTTCTGGTTTCTTGGTCAGTTAACATAGCTCACCAATGCCTGACTTTCAAGCTCATCTAAGCTCCAATATGAATTATGTTATAATATTTAGCCAAATGGCTTTTTAGCTGGTTTTCCCAAGTTCATTCCCAGTTGCTTCTCTGGCTAGGGTCTATTATTTAGATAATAATATAAAGTTCCAAGAAATAACATGTAATCTCTACTGGATGGAAAAAATAATTACTTTTTGACTATGGCCTAATTGTGCTGTTCAGTTCTGCCCTGCTTTATTTGATCTGATCTGACCTTCTCATTCTGTGACCATAGAAACAACTTGAAACATGTGAGGCACAGCAGTTAAGGATGTAGTTCTCTAATTCCCTTTGCTGCTTTCTTGCTATTATTTCTTGCTATTATTTTATTTCTCTAGATTTTCCTCCTGTTCAGGTCTCCTAGTTTTTTACCAGGGTTTGAAGTTCTCTTCCATCTTTCTTCATGCTTTTCCTTGTTTGATGGCTGTTGACTCTTTAATTGACATAAACAGAGTTCTTCCAAACATCTATGGTGAATGAACATTACCTTTTCTTTGGTGCCCCAAACTGTTATATTAAACACTTTTCTCTGCTTTGTTATCTGCAAATAATACTTGTTATCCAAGTAAAAAATAGTAACTTGTCTGTCCTGGACTTGGCTCAGCTTCATTGTTTAATTAAGAATTTGGATTTAAGATGAAATTTAGTAGTGCCGTAAACTGAAAAATGTGCAAACTCTTTGGAGGACAGTAGTAGCTTTCAAGATGGTCACGATAAACTGTGAAAAGCAATTTGCAAACTAAAGCCAATACAAAATAAACATAAATAGCTATCCCTAGGAAGAGGAAAAAAATGAAATAGAAATATGAAAAAGGGATTAAACAGCTGGTGATTAATATACAAAAAAAGAAAGCAGAAGGCTACCGTGGATCATATATATTGTACCTTAATAAGTTGTAATAACATTTGTGTCAATATAATGCAGTCAGGAGAAATTCCATGGATTCTGGTATACATGCCTGACAGTGGCAAATCCACATTAGGGTGGGACCCACATTTACAAAACCTTCTACCTAGCAGGACTCCTAGCTCCATAAGTAGACACTGTGTCTGTGCCACACTGCTCTTTGAAGAACGGTGATGGTGGGACGCTGAGATATCCTACAGCAAGCATTCATCAAATACAAAATCTTCCATCATCCATTGTGCAACTACAGCAAAAAAAAAAGGAATCCTGTTCAGGAATATACTGATTGGAGTATTGTACCCGTGAAAGAGCAGGTAATTATTTACTTCCCATTGGTATTTAAGTTTCATCAGCCCAAGTTTCATCTTCCTATGCAGCTGTCACACTTCAAGAAAAGCTATCAAAAATCCATAAAACAGTATCAATAAGAAAAAGAGGTTAGATAGCTATCCTGTGATGATGGGAATGGAGTTTGCTTAGCCTTAAATAGAAAAGACTAAAGAGGGATATGATTACATTATTTTCTAATACGATATTACAAGATGGTGGTGACTAGCCGTTTAAAACCACCCACTGATGGAAAGATGTGAAACATATTCCTCCACAATTTCTGAGGAAATAGAATGGCTATAAGAACCAAAAGAGTCTAGAATAGGTTTTCCAGAGACACTGTGGACTCTAGTATGTATACATGCAGCCATTGTCTAGGTCTTGCCCTGCTACTGTAGGATGTACTAGCAAAGTCTCTTCCAGCTCAATAAATGAAAAAGGAGACAGCATGAGACAATACCAAGATATTGTATTACTTGGCACTAGGATTGCATTATTTGTCTTCCAAGAAAGAAGACAATATGCTGTCACATGGAGCAGTGGTTTTATGGATGTTTCTGATCACAGCATTATGGAAAAGCAGTGATGGAAAGGACCTCAAAGTACCATTTGCTCTAGCTTTTTAAACTAGAGAAGATTCAAATACCCCTGCTGCTTCAGAAGTGATGCAGAGCAGTGTGTTATTTGCAATTCTAGATTGATTCATTCTTAATCTTGAATTTGAACATTATTATAAATCCCTTTTTCTGGTGTTTGGTTCTTCAGTCAGAGACCCCTTTATTTAACTTTGAGAGCACCTCTGGGGAAGCTACATTACTATAGTAAAAATTACCCTTGGCCTGCACTTCTGATTTTTTTCTTAATTTCATTAAAAATATATCAAAGTATGTAATTTTGGTGTGTTTTTTTAATAACTCCCTCAATAAAATACCTGGTTGGTTTTTTTAAATTTATGTAATATTTTGGCTAAATATTCGTCTAGTAGAAAAAAAATTAATAAGGAATTTCTACTAAATAGACAATAAATACTTAGAAGTTTTTTTATTAAAATTATTATTTTTTCTACTTTTTTTTCTAATTTGTTTCTGCAATAACTTATACTGTTGTAAATAATTTGTAATGATATTTAAAGTTAGTGACTAGACTGTAACACCACAATGATGAAAATCTTGAAAATAACATCTTTTAAATTTATCAGAAAAGAAGGGTAATATTTCCTCCAGGATCTACTCGTAGTTGAGTACTATGTACATTATTTTACGAGGCCTTGTGTGAGATAATAAAGGATTTGAATTTACATCAAGTTACTCTAAAGAAGCTGCTATTTCATGCACGTTTCCCCTAAGCAAAAGGAATTGTTTTATTGCAATCATTACCAGTAACTTTTATTTATGAATGTTTAGAGGGACTGTTTTAAGACTATTCTTGCCCCAAAACTGATATTATAAATACACACTGGATTGTTTTGTAATGAACACTTTATGTAACCATGCTTTAAAAATAGCGGTTTATCTATAGAGAACATCTCTGAATTAAACTGTTGGAGCAATAGCACCGTTTTTGATGCTATTGAGAGTCCTTGGTGCTTTTTTCCATCAAAGTACAAAGTAGTTGAGGAAGTATAATTAAAATAATAATAAAATACAAATTTTCTGGAGAAGTGGTCTGTGTTTGTATGTATTTTTGTGTGTGTGTAAGAGAAAGAAACAGAAAAAAACAGAAATAACAAGAAAAAGAAAGGGAGAAGGTAAGAAAATGGAAACAAAACAAAGAAGAGAAAGATAGAAGGAAAAAATAAAAAAGATGAAGAGAAAGAAAGAAAAAGGAAAGAAAGAAAAGAAGAAGGAAAAATGAAGGAAAGAAAGAGAATGTAAGTAAAAAAGAAAGAAAATTAAAAATAATAATAAACCCTTGTGTTTACTAATGTTTTGCAGGTTTAGTTGTTCCAGCAGTGTTATTAGAACCCACACCAAGAGCTGTTTTGGGTCCCGGGGCAAATAGATTCTTCTCCCCCTCATTCCTCACCTGGAAAAGTGCTTGGGTGGTCCTGCCACGACACTCCTCTCTCCCCAGTGCCCTCCTCCCTTCCTGCTTGCACTGTAGCACAGAAAACTTCTACATGGGGCAGCAGTGACTGCCAAGGAATGAGGAGCTGAGCCAAGCAGAGGGGAGGGCTGCAGCCAGAGGTGTCCTCCTGGCCCCAGTCCCTGTGAGGGGGATTTGCCCCCGTCCTCCAGTGCCACTCAGCTTCCCCTTTGCCTTGTCTGAGCTGGCCCACCAGGCAACTCCTTCTCTAAGTGGTGTCAGCATCACTGACGTTTTCAGAGTTCACTGTACTTTCTCACTGCCCTTACAGTGGGCCTGAGCATCAGGGCTTGGTTTAATTACCGTGACTCGATGGCAGGATGCCGTGTCCTCCTGTGCTGCAGAGCAGCACATCTGCCCAGTGTAGCCAGCACCACTGTGTGGGAGCCACCAGGGAGCCCAGGGAAGTCCCTGGAGAAATCACATCGCCTCTGTGTGTCCCCCCCACTTTCTCCTTTCATAGGGGTCTAAGTGTGTGCCTCCTGGCTTATACAAATTTTCTGGAATAGAACACCCTCTCTCCCAGAGATTGTGTTCTCAAACCCAAAATTAAATTTTTAAATATGCAGAAGTCTGTTAGACTGGAAAAGTTTTTATACGGTCACATTTTAACATGCCACAAATAATGATTTATGCAACTAAAAAAAAGCCATTTAAAAACACTGATCACAATGATGCCGCTAGCCCAGTCACACTGGAAATTCTTGAGAATAATGCCTGTGAGGAAGAAGACTGAAAACATCCTCCTCTTTTTCCTAAAGAATGAAGGGCATATTGCTTTAGTTTTTCTAAAATGAAACTGCCAAATTCTATATTGCATAAGCTTCTCCATACCAAGATGTTAATCTACATCTAATACATGTATAAGGTTAAATATGGTGTGAGAGGCAATAGAGGTTACTGCAGTTCTCTGGTTCACTGCTTTAAGGGAGAGAAACCTAGCACAAATCTAATTTTAAAAGGAAATTGCTGAAAGAATGGATGTAATAGAATGGATATAATAGAACAAGGTATTTAAAAATTCCATGCTTAGATGGATAATAAGCACTTCAAAATTATACCTGGCCACTGAGAAATGTGCGCTTACTCCAGAGCAACTACTGCTTTTTAATAGTTACTAGCCAGAACACTTAATATCTGACAATTTGATTTTTAGTATTAAGGTGACTTTGGTTTGAATACGTCTTATGCCAAATGATCTAACAGAATTATTTAAAATAAAACTGTGTTTTTCCAACTTGAAAGAAGTCAAATACTAGACTTTTCCTGAGCTGTATTAGAATAATCAGCTTTTGAGGATGGTGAACGAAATACCTTAATACCCAAACAGTATGGCTGAAAAGCAAATATTGATACTTTCTGGGAAACAGGATACAAAATGAAAGACAAAATAGATTTCCATTGCACTGTGTCTCAAGTATTTTTACAAGCCTGACAGGGCTGATTTGCTGTTAAAAGCACAAATGGAAAACCATCACAAAAAGCACAAAAAACGGTTCACTTACTTTGCTGAGACAATCAGCATTCAACATAACATGAGAAGAAAAGATGTTTAAGGGTTAAAAGAAATCCGTGGTGCAGTGGGTCCAGGTTAAGAAGCAAGCTTGTGTCTGTTGACCTGAACTGGTGCTTGAGGGTGACTCAGCTGGTGCTTGAGAGGTGACTAGATCAAACATGGTAATATAAACCAAGATTTCAAAGAGACACAAAGACCAGTGGTTCCTCAGAACTACTGCTGTTGGATTCAGCGGCAAAATTCCCACTGGTAGAAGGATTGGCATTTGCAGGACAAGATGGTAACAAAAGGACCCACCTTTTGCATAACTAGAACAGACATTTGCTATGTAGGAGAAGTTTGACTTGCTAGTAAAATTGTTGCAGAGGGATTTGAATTCACTAGCTGTAAAAAAATGATAAATGTATTAAGTTGTTTTGCATGCTGTGACAGATTAAGGGTAATCTTTCGAAAAGCTTCTACATCTTATTTCCAGGAGAGTCACCGAGGTGTTTAAAGGGGCTTTGGATCAGTGCCTCAGTTAACTGGTGTCTGATTTTCCCTGTCAGTTGCTCCAGCAGAGTCGTATGGCAGCCTGCAAGCTGTCTTGCTGTTTCTTGAGGAGTCACTTTCTGACTCACATCACAGCAGCTCTGCATAATAAGGGAGGATTGTAGTCTGCATTTGAGGGGCAAAGCTGTGGCATTTGTGCCTCTAGTCTATGCAAGTGGTATTGAATCAATGTGGCCCTCAACAGATCCTCTCAGGCCACATGAGATGCTGGTGTTGGGAAGTACTGAAGCTGGAGCAGGTGCTCCTGCAGCATGACAGCCCTATTCCGTGAAATGCCGCGGCCACTGGGCTAACAGTGAAGTCATTACACTTCTCTTTCTCTGTTCTTTGTCATTCTTATAGTTCCTCTCTTGTTCGCTTGTTCAGGCATCTTAGAGAAATGCAAAGATTTTCTACAAGGAAAATTTATGCCATGAACAAAGCAGCTCATTGCAGTTAAAGCAGTTTCTCACAGGAAAACACACCAAAAAGACAGCTAGGAATCACTAAGTGTTGAGCTAAGCACTTGTGTGCTCATCACCCTGATGAATGTGTCAACCAAAGAGTTGCTACTGTCTGGACCAGTGTTTGCCATTCCCCAAAGCACCAGAGAGATGTCACTGTCTCCAGCGATATCAGTCACGATATGCTCAGTCTGGGACTCCTGTCTGGTACTACACCACACCAGTCCTATTCCTGTCCATATTTGTGTTTTCCCTCCTAAATCCTTGAGATATAGATGATACCACATAAGTAAGCTCAGCCTTGTCTGTAATTTTGGCCTTTCTTATCTCTGTACAGTCATTCTCACAGCTTATTTTCTCAGCAGAACAAACCAGGGAGCAGGGGGAAGATTGCTGTGGGACCAACAGAGAAACTAGAGCATAAACACTACAACAGAGAAAATAGAGATGGTTACAATAAAATAATTGCATTAAAAGATTCCTTATATTGTTTTTCCTGCTTCTACACTGTTTATGCATTGTCCTTCATTATTAGGACCTATCTTTTTAGGGTTAGCCCTCAATCTGACAGCTGTCCTCAGATGACAAATTCTTGTTTCTGTTAATTTATAAAAGTATACCAAAGGTGTGTTTTCCAAACAGAGTTGAAATGAGCAGGCAGCAGCTTCCTTGCTCCATATTTGAAACATTCTTTTCAATCCTACTCTTCTCTCAAATGTTCTCCCAAGGTCATACCTACACTGTTTGCCTATAGTTTTGAGTGCTTGTACTTTTGTCTGTCTGAGCATAATTCAAACAGCACCACCATTCCTATCTAAAAAGCCCTTTCTTGGTCTAAAGTTCACCCCAATTTACTAGAGGCCAGCTGATTTGTGGTAACTCACATGGGTAGTGTGATGTAATTCATATTAGCGCAGCTGCCAGTGAAAGAGAAGAAATCAACCCATGGCAGTGAAGAGTGGCTGACCTAAGTCATATTTGCACGAGGAGTTAAAAACACATAGCTGGACTGTTGCTGGGGATTTACCAATGTGTGTAATTTTTAAAATCCAAACTAGTTTTTTAACGTGCTTATGCTTTTAGCTATTTATCAGCCTCTGTGTTGAATGGCACTATCCTTCCACAGCTTTCATGCATGAAGAGCAGCCATCTTCATCAACATTTTGCTCTATCTAAGCCTAACCTATCAGCCTCAGTTTTCAATACTAGTAGTACTTATGCAGATAGGAAGATTGATTCAAAGAGGTAATGGCTTATGTGATTTATACAATTTACTGTAGGCAGAACCAGTAATATCGGATCTGTATAAAACACATAGTAATGCACTTGCTGTTATGTGTATTGTCAAATTTTATTGAAGACAGATTTTCTGAAGTAGTCTTTGCACTGAAGATGAAAATGCCATATGCAAGGCCTGCTAAAAAGAAGAGTACAAGAGTGCAAAAGAATTCATTATATTTGTTGAAAGGAAAGGAATAAACTGAAATAAGAAGCATACCACTGATGCTTCTCATGACAGGCAATCAGACGGAGAGGCTGAGTCCATCTGAAACTTGTAGGTGCCTCAGGAATTGAACCAGTGCAATTCTCTACAGGTCAGCAGGGGATAATAAGAAAATCTGTCAAACTTGAGAGAAGAGTCAACTTTCTAGACCACAAATCTGATCTGAGCAGAGTTGAGAGACAAAGAGTTCAAAAGGTTAATGCTACTATGCTTATTTAAGTGAACATTAACACTGTTGTGAGAAAACAGATGGAGAAGAACTGGGGGAATTATTTGACTGGTTAGGTTTGTAAAACAGTGAGCAGAACGACAGACATTTTAGGCATAGAAGCTTGCCACAGCGAAAGTGTAAGCTGAGGTCTTCTTTCTCTTTTGCTTCCAAGTAGTTTGGATTAATGGCCTTCCAATCATCACAATTATGTGCTCCTATTTAAGAAATCAGTGGGGAAACATCTGGGTTTTACATAACATTCACCATCATGTCTTTCATCAGATAAATTAACAGCTTTGTTTTGCAGTGGCAGTAGAAAGAGACAAAAACATTGGAGCACAATGGCACTTACCATTTTTCTGTCAAGATGGAGCCACTATTAGGGATGCTACTATCAGTGATGATCAATGTGAAGCAGACATATTTACTGGGAGTCTGTTCCAACACAATACAAGGAAACAAATAGCAAGGTGGGGCCATTTTGTGGATAGATTACAACCTATTGCTCATGACCTGCCTTTATTACATCCTTTTCTTTCCATCTGAAGAGAAGAGAAACCCAAATAACAGCGGGTTCTGTTGCTCTGATGACAGCTTGAGAAAAAGTAATAAGGAATTCCTACAGCTATAAAAACAGAATGAGGAAAGGGTGCCAAGTTACCCTTGGAGCTGTCACTCTTTGCAAGGCTCTTTTCTTTTCACTTACTTTTGTATAATACTTTATGGCTAAACAGCTATTTTTATAGCCAGATGAGGACATAACTCACTCTTTGAGGAGTCTTGGAGAACTGAAGAAGAATTTCTGGTAAAACTTCAGATGGCAAGTCTTATTTCTCATCTGCTTAGATACTGTATATCTTGATATTTCAGGCATCTGAAATGATGGATTACCTCATGTTTATTGGATCCGTTCTTTGGGCTTGAGCTATGTCCATTTTGAACAAACAATGAATCCCAAAAACTGTTTTTATGTTATTTTAAAAATAATAATTTGTCTTTCAAAAATAAGGCAACAACCTGAATGCAGCTATATCAAAATATATGAATTGGTTCTGAAAACTACCATTTCATATTCTTCATTCCCTTACATCCTATTTTAACTTTTTGTTTTCTTTTCCATAATGCAGAAAAAGCCAGAACTGGATGAATATTGAACAACAGTATTCATGAACATTCACAGGAATTTGAAATGGCTGTTTGATCTCTCCATATCAAGGCCCCTTGTTATCTGCTGCTCCTGCGGTTTCAGACAGAAAGTTTTTTGTTCCTGAGGAGGTTTGAGGAATGGCTGATTTGTGTGAATACCCGTATTTGCATGCGAACGAGGCTACTCCTTTACAAACAAGAGTGTTCATTATTCCTCTCTTTAAAAGGATACACTAACCCAATTAGTGAGCTGGAAGAATATCCCGTGACTTAGCTAACCAATAACATACACCCAACTAGGAGGCAGTGAACACTTAAACTGTGCAGTATCTGAACCCTCATGTTGGCATTTCCCAAACCTTTGAAAGCTGAACCCTCTCGTTAGGAAAATAGGAACAATTGCACTCTTCACCCCTCCCATGGTGTTATTAAAAGCATACCGAAGAGAACAGAGGCTCAGAGAAATCTGTATGGATCTGTGTGTTCAGATGCTTCCCCTCCTTCCAAAACAAGCTTTGAACAGTGTAGAAAGAAACTTAATGTTGACACTTAAGACCAAATAAGTTAACTCCTCTTGAAGCAGAGTGCCATCACACCTCTACAGCCTCAGGCTTTCTGCAGACTCAGGCAGGTATCAGTTACACCCAAGTAACATTTACAGCACAGCCTATGAAAGAAAATCTGAAGGATTGAGACTGTTCACCTACAAATTTCCTCATGTTCTGATTGTAGTCAAATGTAGACCACCTTTAATGATGCTGACAAAGGTTAGAGTCTACTCACCCAACTTGTGCAAATGCTAATTTCAGACAGGAGGTACAGTCAAAAAAAAAAAAAAGGCTCAGAGGAATCAAGAGGATCAAGAGGCATTTCACATTTTGGAGATCAGACTTAAAGCCTATTCACAAATGATTCTCAAATACAAAAAGGTTGTATTTGCCATCAGTATTACTGAGGATGAATAATACATCCAGCTGTGCTAAGCAGCATCAGAAAAATAATGAGTTCTTAAGTTATTTCTGGCTAAGTTATACTACATACAAGGAGGTTTAAATGATTTAGGTAAGATCTGGAAAAGTATCCAAACTTCTGAACTTATGCTCGAGTTTCCACACCTCTGGGTTCAGGGTAAAAGGGAAGATTTACAGAGCCTGGCACAAAATTAAAAAAAGCCTACCTAATAATCATCATCAGTACTCCCAACCCTTTCCACAGCTGCTATTTACCTCCACCTCCTCTTATTTTCCTTTTTTTTTTTTTTTTTAACTCTGGTGGTTTCTTTTTTTTTCCCCTCCTCCAGTCTAACCCCTAGGATATTTAATTAATTTTCTAAATTATCCTCTTTTTATCTCTGCTTCTTTAATAACTGTTACTTCTTTACCCCACACTGTTCACTTTATCTTATCATGTGGCTTCTTACATCTACTCTGCAGATGCATTTTCCGGGCTCTTTGCAGCTCTGCCCAAGCACCTTGTCTTTCATCACCCACCTCTTTGTTCCTCTTTATAGTGTTTCCTCTTCATACATTGTTGCTGCAGCTGAAACTGTGACATTTCCACACTATTCCCTGGGCCTAGGAGAATAGTGAATGCAAACCAGTTGCATTCCAGGAGATGATGTTGGCATGAGGATGTATATAGGCACTGTATTAAAGCACTGGTAAAGCAAGACCTCCATGTTAGCTATAGAAGTAAAACACATAGGTCTCATTCAAGATAGGATTATACTCAGTCTCTGAAATTTGAACTTCTGATTTTTTGGCATTGTCTTTTATCTTCGACCTGTATTTGTTCTGGGTTTAAATCAGAGAAACTTGATGTATATCTTATTTAATGACAAAATGCACTATCTTAACACAGTGAAAATTTCAATGACTGTGCTAGAAAATTTTCCTGACTTTAGAAGCTACCTACCAAAATCTTCAGATGACTGAGGACTAGCTGAAAGGCAGACACTACATATCTCAGAGAAAGAGAAGACGTATATGAAGCTAATAGAGGAGAAAAAAACCAGGAGGTTCCATATATCCTTTTCAGGGTGTTGTATTGCTGGGATCTGTGATATTGTCCCCCAAAGGCCATTCTGACTTGTTTTTTTTCCCCAGCCCATGAAATGATGACTCAGTTATCCTGAAGCATCCTTGATTGCTTGCAGTCACATGACATAACTTGGAAATGAAGTTTGAATATGTTTGGATATCCTTCTTAGGATGGCAAAGTATTGCTATTAGGAAGCAAATAATATAATCTTATTTCCTCTTCCTTGTGTTCTCTTATCTTCTCCCTTTTTTCTTTTTTCAAACTAGACAGAGCTTATAAGCACAATATATTAGTTTTAAATTACTTACACTGTTTGCATGTATTCCAAATTCCTTTTTTGTTTACCTAGTTTCAGGTTCTCTGCTGAAATAACATACCTGCATAATTTTCAGGTCAGTCTTGTCTTTAGCTCCATAAAATGCCTTTCAAATGGCTTTAGTTAATAAACTTTAATGATAAATAATGTAGTGTATGAAGTACTTGGATATCTAACTTTTCATAGTGTCCCTGTGTTTTTCAATATTTTTAAATGAAGTGAAGGGTTTAAGATTTATAAGCTAACCACAAAGAGTCATTCAGTTGTTAAAGAAAATAGTGCGCAGAACTCCTGTTCTCCTCTAGCTTCATTAATTCAATGTGCTTTCTCAAAAGCACACAAAAGATTCTTGTTGGATGATCCCATCCCTCTGAGTTGAAGTGGGATCAAGATGGGAGTGTTGGCCAGTTTCTCTCCAGCCCTTTAAAGTCACCACACAGAAAGAAAAAGCTTGTTTTCCATCACTTCCTGAACTTTGAAGAAAGGCTTAAAATCTCTCCTTCTCACCATTGGTTAGAATGAGGTTGCTTGAGGACTTTAGCCAGCCCAAACATTGTATTTAAGAACAAATTGTTTATACTTCTGTCTCCTTCCTCTACAAGGTCTTCTGGGAGTTTTGGGAAAGTTAGCATATCTTCTTTTGAAAGCATATTGGAAGACATTTGCACATGTCATTTATACCTGCCTTCTGTGAGGCCCCAGAACTGCAGGGTGAAAAAGCAGGATGGGGTTGCCATGCTAAGACTGTTCTCTTCTTTTCTGTAAATGTTTATATAATTTTCTCGGTAACCTATTTCATCTATTGAATGGAGAAGGCTCTACATTGTCACTATAAAACTCCTTAACCAACTAAAGAGGAGGATTCTGAGATGCCTTTCCCCAACTTCCAGCCTTTTTGTTTCTTGTCTGTGGTTCTGCCAGCTACAGCATGGATCTATGTCTGTCTCTTGCACATCCAAAGTTCCAATATTTGAGGTTGAGAGAAATATTTCCTCCCTCAGAATCAGCGCTCCCACAATAAAGTGGTGATTTTAAAGCAAATGGAGGTTTTTGAATGAGGGCGAAGTGCATTCCCCTTCTAAAGAGAACAAAGATGCACAAGAAACAGAATCATAGCTGTAATGGATTAGGAAGTTCTACTATTTTGCTTTAAAAAATGGTCAAGATAGCAACCACAGTTCCCCAAATACTAGCTTAATTGAAATCTCCAGGTCAGCTTTAAATCTAGCAACCATCAGCTTAAGGAGTTCAGTAATCCCCAACCATTAGCTCTGTTTTTACAAACCTTGATGTTCCAGTTCCTTCACTGGAAATACACCAGAAATTATTTGCTCCTGGCTCTCTGTTTTATAATCCTATGGAGATTGACAGTTGTCCTGGTTTTGGATGGTACTGGTAATATTGATAACACCAAGATGTTGCTCAGCTGTTGCTGCCTTTTCTGCCTCTCACTCCATCACCAATAAATAGGCTGTAGGTGCACAAGGAGCTGGAAAGGGACAGAACAAGGACAGCTGACCCCAATGGGTCACAGAGATATCCCATACTTCATAGCATCATGGTGAACAACAAAGCTAGGTGGGACTGGCTGAGAGCTGGTAGCTCAGTGCCTGGGTACTGGCTGGGTGTGGTGAGCAATTGGATTGTGCATCCCTTGTTTTACTTCTTTAATCATTATTACTATTTCCTTTCTTTCTCTGTTCCATAAAGCTGTCCTTATCTCAACCCACGAGTCTTACTTTTTTTATGATTCTCTTCTCCATCCCGCTGGGGTTAGTGAGTGAAGAGCTCTGTAGAGTCTAGCTGTCTCCTGGGTTAAACCACAACAGGTATATAAGAGCAAATCCTAGTATTTCTTTTGAAACAGCCCTTTTCACTTCATTTCAGTTCATTTACAGCAGAACTGGGCACTGCTCCTGACTGAAACCTTAGGGCATTTCCAAAACACCAGTAAGTAACTTAACAACAATGAACATTCTCTGAAAATTCAGAACTGAAGCATAATGCTAATTTCAGTAAAAGAAATGAGATATTTTATTCCTATTGCACTCAATGAAACACTAGCTTTGCTGGTATTATATTAACAGCAAAACTGCTGTTGATGTAAATATGGCCAGGACTAGACCCATATTTCTGATACAGCATATTTTCAAATGCTAGTTTAACTTAGGCAAAAGTAATCTAGAAGTTAGAGCTGTCATTAGTAGGCGGGAGGTGACCCTAATATGTGTCGAAGCCTTACTGAGGTCCTTGGAAAGTTGGTATTGATGACTTGGTCCAGGTTGATTACATTTTGATCCATGTCCTTAACCCCAAATAAGTACCTTTTGCACAACTGTAACAACAAGAGCTTAAAGCAATTTACAGCAACAGCAAAAGACTCCACTGGGGAACAGCATGACATCTAACAGCTTTCTGCCTCCATTCCCACAGGGCCAACTTGAAATGCCTTGGGGGAAGGACAAACTATTCCAGTTATGCCAGCTGTTTCTCTGTAGCATCGTTATTCACTGGCACAACTAAGAGTAGTTCTGAAAATGCTCTAACTTGCACAAGGAATTGATGTGTATGTAGGAGCTTTCAAGAGCAGAAAAGTGGGGGATTGAGGGGGACTGGTGGAAAAATCGTCATTCTGAGGGTCATTGAGTGCTTCTCTGACACAACAGGAGTCTAGTCTTTAATGTAGCACTGAAAATTAGATGAAGAATTTTATTTCCACTCCCTTGTATCAATCATTCTTGTTTCCTGTGCAACACAGACATTTTTGTCATTAGGCTAAAAATAAAACCTTTTGAGAACTCAAGCAACTGGTCTGTCTAGTTCTTTTCATGCAATGTTTTTTCTGGTAGTAGCAATAACAGGATGTGCTGACCATTTCTCAGTGCAATAATCTGGTCTAGTCACTGATATAAACAACTTGCCCTTTGACCTTATAATTTATTCACAGCAGGCCTAATCCAAGACATTTTAAGTAACAAAAATATTGATAAATAATTTGCAATTATAGACACTCTTCTGGGTTAAGTGTAATAATATCACAAATAGTGTCCTGTGGAGATAGGTGTCTTTCATAGAGCTGACTAAGTTAATATTGTTATCACTGTTGCCTTTCCAAATAAATTCCACTTAAAAGCTTGCACAGGGTTCAGCTTAGGAGGCTAAAGGGTTGTGCAAAAGGCATGTCCATGTTTGGGGTAACTAAATCCTTCCTTGCAAATTGGTTCTGCTACTACCTATGATGTATGCATATGAAGGAGAATTAAAAGAGTTTGTATGAGGTGCAGGGTCCACTGTCATTTTCTTCATTCCTCCCTTATTTCCTCTTTATTCACCAAACTCTCATCAAGCCTTTCATTGCCCTCCTCCCCTGCTGATTCAAGGAAGTGTTTTTGAATGGTGCTCTCTGAGTTAATTTTAGGGTTTAGGTCTGAATGGTCCGTGTTTCTGTTTCCATCCTGATCAGGAAATACAAAGCCACAGTTCGTATTCATGCTCAGGTTTGCAAAGAACCATTTCCTCAGCACTTATTTTAAAACTTGTTCTTCTGGGAGGAAAAAACCCTTCCAGTTTGAAATCAAGCCAAATTAGTTTCCCCTTCCTGAAGTATTTCTTGTGTTTCCACAGTAAAAAAAATAAATGCTGAAAGTCAGGAAAACATTAATCTATGTGCAGACCTATACAGGTGTTCATGTTTTTTTAAAAAAAATAATGAGATTGCAAGAAAAGTTTCTGAATCTTATCTCATATACATTAGATTCACAAAGAAAATTTTAGTTCTCCTGGAGAACTTTTCCCTGAATTATAGGAATATATGTTTAAGGTGACTCATTACTGTAATGAGTTATAACAGAGACTGACTGTAAAGAACTGCAGCTTTACTCAGCTACTCCAGCCATCCTGTGGGCTGAGTACTCACTGCATTTGTTAGGGTTGTGCCTTTTATATTATACACAGGGAGTTGCAGTTAGACTATTTAAAACAGAAACTGATGTCTGTGGGGAGACTGGGTATGAGACAATGTTTTATGCTGCACAAGACAAGGGCTTGTTAAAAATTTCTTTTTCACACACATTACTTCTGTGTTAATGTATTAACAAACTGTGGTGAAATAATCATCATTTATAAATAAACATTACAAATGGTCCCACGGAATATATAAGGAAAGACTGAAATTGCAGCTGGAGTAGGGGTTTGCCACAAGCCCAGTGCAGATATGGGTTAAGAGGGATCTTGTCAGTGCTGCAGCCCTGGGAGTCCGTGTTGGGGTACATGAGTGAACATCTGTAAACTGGCTGGATATTGCTAGAGCATGCCCATCTGATGCCTGCAATTGTAACGTGTCAGGGGGAGAAAAATCTGGACACAAATTCAGTCTGGGGGGTGAAAGATGGTAGCTTTGATTCTTTGTGCTCACACCAGCTCTATGACTGTTATTTTCTGGGATATGCTAACTTCAGTGGAGTTGCCTGAGCACAGTGCTTGTGGAAAATCAGATCTGGTGCTCCCATGAGAGCTGGAATAGATGATTGACCTTCCATAGCTTACACCTCTTGAGGGAACAATTTACAGAATATGGGATATGAGAGATTTATTTGGAAACCATATGGAAACATTTATGTGTTGTTTTTGTGGGTCTGGGATTAATGTAACAAAATATGATACTCCATATTTGTTGGCAGGATGGTGTTGAAACAGAGGGGTCACCTTTCTATGCATTCATTCAAAAGTGTTTGGATTTTTTTCTTCCAATACTAGACTGTGTTGGGGATCAAACATTTACAATATAAATGGACTCTTATAAATCTCAGTTGAAAAGATTGATTTTCATAAAAAATCCCAAGTAACAAAGTAAAGATTGGCCTACTATATGGATACAGCATATGAAATGGCTTAATTGTTTGGTCTGTGTTGTCATGCCCTACTAAAGTAATTTTGCTCAGGTTCCAGTTGTAACTGGTAATTTTGGTAAACAGTTGTCTTACATCAATGTAGCCTCTTTACTGTATTGGAATCACTAGGCTGGTGTGACTTCTGTCATATTAGGTCTGATTTTCTGATCTTGCTGTGGCTGGTCAGCTTGAGGGGAGATTTAAGTAGAAGCTGCACTTCTGGAAGAAGCCAGGGGAGAATCCAGTGTGTGGTCTCACCCCGAGCCTCTGGAAGTGCACAGTGAAAAGGTAACCCCCATTACCATGAGACTTTGCATCACACAGTTCTCTCTACTGGTTTCTATCTACTGCTCAGGTTTCTGAGTGAAGGCTCACAGTAGCTTTGCCTGTAGGTAAAAACATTGTTAATTTTCCTTCTAGAGATTGCAGCTGAGTTCATTGCAGAGATTTAATAAAGAATGATGATATGTAAGGCTGCTTCTTTTCTTTGAACACCTGTAAAAGATGATTAATTGTTCCCCCAACAAATACTTGTAAAAATGTTTTCTTACCTTCCTTTTTCCACCTGTCTCCTCTGAGACTACATGTGAGCTTAAAATTTGTCACAAAATGTAGGTGGTGGAAATGTCTTACCTGCTGCCACACAGTTGCATTTTTTTGGATGAAGAAAGTGGAAAAGAACTTAGATAGCAAAGTAAAATGAGTACCGACCCATACCATAAATTTTATCAGACATTCTCTGTCTCTATTCTTCCTTTATCTTAAATATTACAGAAATTAATATAATCAGATAATATTCTCAAATACTGTTAATGAGCACAGGAGATAGACAGAAGAGCCCGTCTGGGCAATGTTGCCAAAATTTCAGCTACACAGAGCCTAAAGGCCATAAGGGCCTAATTTTCCCTGGAACAGAAAGAAAAGTTAAGGTGATATTTGCTGAGAGTAGTGTACATGTTGATACATGCTAACCAGAAACCCTTCGGTGATAATGATATGAGTCTTCTAGGGAAGACAGATTAGAAAGGGGCAGATTGTTGTGGGGCCAGGTGGCCCCAGGCCAATGAGGACTGCATGGGTAACATCCCCAGGGAACATGTACCTTACACTTCAGCTGTAAAGTACCTGCCGTCTGCTGGGACAATGAATTCAGAATAAAGAGAAGGATGCTAGAAGTAAGGAAAAACTCTCAGAGGAGGGAAGAGAG
This sequence comes from Parus major, assembly GCF_001522545.3. Lineage (NCBI taxonomy): Eukaryota > Metazoa > Chordata > Aves > Passeriformes > Paridae > Parus > Parus major. The sequence continues at coordinate 35,556,386 of NC_031768.1, forward strand.
CCTCAAGTAAAATGGAAAATGAGACTTATGACAGGATAGGGTTCCCTCAAACAGTCTGGGTTACTTGGGCATATCTGTGGTGAACAGCTGACATTCATGTCTGAATCTTTCCTTCTAGGGGACTTCATGGAGCAAATCCAGGCCCTGTTGCTCTAGCCAAAAAAGTAATAGCAACTCCAAGATCCTAGAAAGCACGGAGCTGGTTGTGACTTGGCATAGTGACTCATAAGAGAGGAAGGTGCCAATGCTCAGACAGCATGTCAGGCATGTCAGCTGGTGAAGGAATTTGTTGGCATTACACCCCAGCTGGTGCAGATTCTTGGCCTTTTAAAATCTGATGGAGGTGCATTATACCTAATCTATGCTGCATCTCCAAAACTGTTTGGATCTGCCTTTTTTTCTGAAAATAGCAGCACTTGCCCTAAAAGTGGATAAAAAGTTCCTGTTTTATGAAAGTATTTCTAACACATTGCAAGGTAGATACAACCTAAAGGATACAATGCTTAGGAAATGAGAATCCTGAAGAAGCTACTACAACTAATATAATTCTGTGGGGGGGTATTCCAAATTTATGTCCTAAAATACACCCCTCCTGCTTACAAGCAATCTTTTCTACTGCTGCATTTCTTTTGCAGGAATACTGTCCTTTAGGTTTAATCCCTTAAGACTTTAATAAATTTTATTGGTGGTTGGATTTTTTTTTTTTGTTACTTTGTTTTTAATTCTTTCTATTTTCCACAGCTTTTCAAGAGCACTGTCTTTGGTCTTACATTGCCTTTTATAGCAGAAGCCAGCTGGTGTCTATTAATTGTTAACTGGTCAAAAATGAGCAGGACTTATTAATTGCTCAGGCCTTGCAAGCAAGCCCTAGACTTCCTACTACTAGAAGGAGCAAGCTGCCTTGTTGCAAGGTTGTTTCCATCCTTACCATGCTTTTGTCTGATTTCCAGTATAGGCTGTAAATATGGTAGGCATATGTTTCTATTTCCCTTATGAGTCACGGAAGAACACGTGCACACTGAATGTGCTGCTATTGCTAATTTTTATGCAAGTGTATTATTTTCTTTATTAGGGTGAGATATATCTTATATTAGACTGTAACACACAGTCATTTCTTTACGTGCAGATGGCTGTGTCTAAGTATTCAAATCTTTTTACAAGCTGTTTTTGCTAGGCCCTTTTTTTTATATGGGTCATACTTTAATTCTAAGGCAAAAAATACAATCTTACAAATGTTACTTAAAAGAATCAATAATTCTTGTTTCTCCAATGATGCTGACTTTACAATACTTCATTAAATAGATCAATGCATTTCCATCACAATGTTATTCTTGCTTTACTACGAAATTAATTGCAAGTCTATTTTTTCTGAAAATTGCATAAACTGGTAAAGAAAAATCAAACTCAGTCTTTGTGTTTCTTTCATATTTGAGGGAAAGAACCTTACAGAATTTCTGTTAAGATCTGCAATAAATGTTAAATACTTCTCTAAGAGGAGCTGTAAGAAGTCTCTTTCTTTTAGAGAAACTTGGTTTCTCTAAGCCACAGAAGGCTACAAAATTATTACTGAATGACTACAAAATCCAGTTATTTCAAGTCAATTGCAGCTCTCAGAGTCTGACTTCAACTGTGACTGCATGTTACAAATCATATGGTATGCACAATGGAAGAAGAAAAAAATCAGTAAGAGTGAGACCAAAAAGACCTTAGAGAAATAAATTTCTATGAACAGGTTGGTGTTTACAGTGCTATCTAAATTAGCCTTCTAAGTGCTGCCCTTTACTGCTATGAAAAAGAATAAATAAAAACCCCTAAACAACCAACATTCCCTCAAAAACTTCAGTATAAACTCTCCTTATTAGCCTGGCTGCCACTAACCTTTCCTCCCTGGATCTCTTTGGCTGTCACCCACCAGAGCATGGCTCCTACAGCAATCATTACCAGTGAGGAATTAAGCCATAATTAATCAGATGAACTTCAACAGGGTTCTAGCACTTATGAACATAAAAGGTCAGTAAAATTGCTAATGCTTAATCCCACCACATTAGCAAGGAAAGGGGACTATTTTGATGGAAAGCATAAAAGTATCCAAAACAACCCTTACAAGAACAATAATATTCATAAAGGGAAAATATCTGCTAAGTCATAATTTAAAAATATGGCTGAAAATCTTTATTACGAAATGTCCTTTTTTATTAGATGCAGTCTGTATTTTATTCTGTTTTGAATTAGTCTTAGCAAGTCCGGGTTTTTCCTTGCTTGTAAAATTGATAAAAGAAGCTTTATTTGTGAAAAGCAGCTGCTGGGATTAATTGTTGCATTTAACTAGTCAGATATTTAAGGTTTAGTATAACTAATCTGCAGATGCTTTTTTATGTGGGAGGTTTCCTGATGTAAAGTGCCACATTCACTTTTCTTAACAGACTCCTGATAAAGGAGGGTAATTCCTTACCCATGATATTTATAAAATATTAATCTTGCCCTCTTATTTCTTATAAAATTTCACTTATATTTACTTAATAAGTAGTTTGTATACTTTATAACAATAAGTAGAAATAAGTAAAACTGATAAATAATTTGTTATATGATTTGTAATCTCTAAATTATGCAAAAATTGATCTAACAAGTGAAATAAAAATATATAATTTTGAACATAGCTTTAGTTTTTTTTGCTTACCTTAAAAATTATACTCAAAGAGAAGCAGAAAGGGGAAAGAGAATTTGAAGGGAAAGTGATTTCTCAGGTCAGATTTTCCTTTTCTGTACAAAATGTAAATTGAGAAATGCAGGGGGTTATAGTGGCTTGAATTAAAGGAGTCTCTCTTCCTGCTGAGCTCTCTGTTTAAGGGACTTACTGGCTTCTTATGGAGTCTAGAAGTTGCTAAATGAGTTAAAAAACTGTGAAAATCTTCCACCAAACTACCTTGATTATTTACAAAGATCAAGGAAGGATTTTGTTTGGTTGGTTTTTTTGAAAGATGGATTGAAAGAGTTTGAAAGGGGACAAGCCAGTCGCAGGGTTTGGAGTACTGAGATGATCCTTGATAGCTGATAGTTCAAGAAAATGCTTCATCAAACAGGGCTGGCAGATATCTCTTCTTTCCTTTGAACCTTCAGATTTGATAAGGAAGTTTTAAAATTGTTATTTGTAAGAAAATTTGTTTTTCATGTATCTGATTTATAGGTAGGGGATTTTCAGTATAGGGAACATAAGAGTGACTGTGTCTTCAGTTGGACAAAGGACTAATATCAATGTCAAAAAGATCTGCCTTTCAGCAATTTTATTAACACATCCATTGGGGAAAAAAAAAAAAAAAATCTCTAGAATCTCTTAGAAAACTCTGTCAGTAGTAGATTTCATGTGTATGTGTGAAGCCAGCAGACTAGTCATAGGAATGTTGTAATTAGTGATTGAATATTTTGAAAGATCTTGTTAGTAGCAATCCAAGCAGAAATGGAGAAAAGAATGGTGTGTCCATGGTTCACCAGTACGACAGATTGTGACTTTACAGAACATTCATATGCTTTGAGTTTTTCTTACTCTTTTCTTGGATGAAGAAAATGACTGTATCCTGGGATATTTCACTGAAGGCCACTTTTGTCAAACAAAGAAACGGGAGAAGGCTGACCTCTCTCTTTGCTTACAGAAAGTTTTACATTTTCTAGGATTTTATATTTAAAACACTTTTTATAATGGGCCAGGGACTAATGTTACAAAGTCACCAAGTGTACGTGTGCAGTGCTTCAGCCAGCAGCAAGAGATGGACTGGAGTTTTTCTGGAGACCAAAACAGTCATCATGAGAGAACTGAAAATTGATTTTTCTCTCTCTCACTACCAGAACCTGCTAGAAAATGGAGCAGGTTCTGATAGTTGGAGGGAGGAATGCTCAAAGAAATTGCTGCTAACTGGTAGAAACCACTGGAAAAATGGGTTTATCTCTTGTCTTAGAAACCTAACATACTTTAGTCATTTAGTCATTCACTTCTTCCATCACATTCTTATCTCTGTTTTATTATGCTTTATCTTTTTCACAAGCCATTCTGGGTCTAAGTCTGTAACATATTTACATTGGGCTAGTTTAACAAGGTACTGCTTTTTCTGCAAATACCTGCACAGTACATCCTGGCCTTCTGGTGTGACAATATTTATAAATAAAAAAATAATAAAGAAAAGTATTTTTCCTTAGGAGAACATGCTAAATAGATCCATAACTTTTAGGCTGCAGCCTTCTCATCTGCTTGTTAAACAAATTAATTTCATCTACAAGCAGAACCTGGGATATGAATATCAAAACAGAATCTGACCTTCATTGGGTTTGTGAGTATGACCTAAAGGAGAATATTTTATGCCTGCACTGAAAGCACATAAAAAATATAGACTGGAATTGGTGCTACTGATCTGCTTCTGGTAAGCGTTTCTTTGCAAGCCTACTACACTCTTTTGGATAGACTTTTGGGGATTTTCAGAACAGATGCATATTTTTTGCTTCAAGAAATAAGTGTAGGAGGACTGCAGTGAGCTGGGCTTGTTTCCATTATGCTTAGAGGCCTTTTCTCTGTCACTGAGGTTAAACTGAGAGGTCCAAGTTAAAGCACCCATCTGTTAAACTTTGCATGACACGGAATGTGTTACTCTAAACTTGTGAGAAAATAAAAAATAAATCCACTGATTCTGGAAGGGAAAGAAATCAAGAGTCATTAAAAAGCCAAAGTCAATGGGAATAACCAGCACTTGGACAGGGAAAAAAGCAGGGATGTAGCTGGTGGCAGGATGATGTGAGTTACTGCAGTATATAGGTAAGAAAGGTCTTGGACAGATCTGGGTGGAACAATTTTGAGGAAATAGAGGTACCTCTCACCAATTACAGTACAGAAACAAAATTCTTCAAGGACAGACTGGTTCTGAGGTACTGAGTGAAGGGAAGGCCTGCTTCAAAGGCTGAGAAAGTCCTTTTATTTTTCAAGCAGTGTGTATGAGCTATTTATTTTATAGATCTTTCAAGCCATTGCTCTTTGAATGAGTTGGAAAGGACTGACTGGTGAGATTGACTTTGCTGGCCCCTGGTGAACTCCTACCCTGGGATTCAGCTGTGAATCTCCCTCCACCATCTCAAGAGCATGCCTAATTTACACAATCTATCTCCTTCTGTACAACTTCCAGTGGAGTCAATGGGAGTTGTGTGCCTGAAGCCAAGGGCAGAATTTGGCTCAGAGAGTGTATAACAGCTCCAGTGCTTTGCCAAATGAAATACATTTAGAGTCTGGCATGCACAGTTGGATGCAGTAAGTAAAAAATCAGTTTTACTGGATACAAGACTTCACTGACTAGTGTTACTTCCCTCTTATCATTGTTGAAAGATGTGCTTTATAGGAAAAAAACTGTGCTAGTTCAAGGCAGAGACTCATCTTTACCTGCTGTTCATAGAGTGATGCTTTATGTATCTCCTAGGTTTCCAGTGCTGTGTGGTTAAGGACTTTCTGTGTCAGAGGCCACATTTTTTATTTAGTTCTTCATCAATTATAATAAAAGTTGTGCAAAGTTTAATTGATTTCTTTGTCACAGTTATTTGGAACTCAGTTCTTTTTTAATTCATTCCAAATCATTTTCCCAAATTCATCTGCAGTAGCAACACAGTTGGCTGATAAGATCTATACCTCATTTAAAACAGACATTCATTCAGCTTGTTGAGTCACAGCTAAGCAAGTATTTTACTGCTAAGTCCTAGTATCTCAGTTAACCATTGTCAGGAAATGAGTTCTAATGTGGGTTTTTCTTGTGAGGTTCTTCTCATAAAAAGCCATTCTGAACTGCATGCAAATGACTGTCTTGTAGAAGAAGCCTTTTAGTCTTCATTGACATTATATATAGGTAATTTCTATGGAATCATTTCTTTTCATAGTTACGAAGTTTAATTCAACCAAATTGCACATATGGTCAAGAACTCAGCTATTCACAGACTTTTAGAGTCTACAGTAGTCTTCCATGGGAACCATTAGTTGCAGCTGTTTGTTCTTCCCTAAAAACACAGTGGCTTACTGATATTTCCCTAAACAAATAAGTGTAGAAAAAAAAAATATAGTGCTTTCTATTGCTAACTGCATATCCCTGAAGTGATCTGCATTTGTTTCTGTGTCATGTTTTTGAGGCTTTTTTTCTCCTCTTCACTTCTGCTTCTGCTTCTTTTCCTTTGTGGTTTTCATCTTTGCTTTTAAATTTACAGTTTTCTCCTCTGGTGAGAAAATCCAAGTGAGGAAATCTCTTCACTAGAAATTATTTTTATAGAAATCATCGATTCGTTCAGCCTCCTTAGGACAGCCACTCTGCACAACATTAAGGAGTCTGGTCTCTCTGACATGGTAAAGCTCAAGACTTGTATCAGTTGCTTCTTTTAAAGCAACAAGGCAGAAAACCTTGGGTATGGATTATGTTGTGGTTTACAACATTTCTGTGCAGTGCTGCATATAAAACAAGATTAGTTTTCTTAAAAATTATGTCAGGGCTTTGTTCAATATTCTCAGGAAACACTTATTTTCTAGGTAGGTATTTCAAGAATGGAATCATCAGAAATTTCATAGATGCAGAAGAGATTGATATAAACAATCAAGGTGAAAATGTTTTGGTTAAAACAATGAAAGATGCTTGGGATTCTTTTCCCCCTCAACATGTGGGTTCTAATAGCTGCTGTTTGTTGTTAATTACTGAACATACTGCATCTTCTAATAAACATGTCAAAGGAGAATCAAGTTAATTTGTTATATTCCCCTTTGGATATGGTTCCCATATACACAATATTTAGATGAAATCCCGTGACTACCTTTTTCCAGTTGATATCTTAGGGAGGCAGTTTCTCAGCAGTCTGAACAATGAGAGGGCAGGGGGGTGGCTGAATCATACTCATAAACTAAAATGCCACACTGTACATGTCTGTGAAGTTAGGTGCCTTGAACAGACCGAAGACACCTAACTTGTATGCATTTCTTAGAGCAATTAAAACTTAGTACTTGATGCTGAAAACCTGCCTCTATGTGTGAATTTAGCTTTCAGCATGTAAGAAAGTTTGCAGAGATTAAAAGGAGAGAGCGAGAAGCACCAGTAGGGTGGGAACTTTGTGTCAGGTATTGACTATCACCTAGGAGGATCTTAAAATATTATATGCAGCATCTGAAATATTTCCATATGAGTTTACATCATATGGTGTACCACTATTAGTTAGATGTGCCACAGCTGGTACTTTATTCCTTATCCACATTTGTACAATCTGTACATATAAAAAAGGGGAAACCACATATATAGAATAGACAAAAAAAATGGAATAATAAAAAGCCTCTGTTTGAATAATTAAACAGCACAAAATTATTGCAATTCAAGAATATTTTAATTAATCAGAACTAATAAAAAAACTTAAGTGAATATTAATTTTATAGGGGTTTTGTTGTTTATTAATAGAATAAATCTCTTGTGTGAAATATTTAGGTAATGACTATCATAAAGAAGACTGATTTAGAGTGTAATAATGTGTTCTAAAAGAGTCTGCTATTCTGTGTCAGTTAGGAGGAAGATGTCATTGTACTCTATGGTGTATTCATTTTATTTAATTCTCTGTAGTAACAGAATGTGTACAAGAATACTTCCATAGTATTTTTCACCCTGCCCATACACCCACTCCATAACTGTGGTTGTCCCCAAAATATTTTATAGAGTTTATTCTCCCACTCTGCTTGATTGTTTTCTTTCTCATTTCTCATCATGCTGAATACATCAGAAACAGGCTGAACTGATGAAAAAAACGTGGGATAGACATGTAAGAGCCTGTCTATTACTTTTGTGAATTTTACCCATGGCCGCCCACAGAACAGGTTGGCTTCTTTTTAATTTATTTATCTATCTATCTATTTATTTTCTTATTTATCTATTTATTCTTCTTTATGTCTTCTGACATATTTCCAATTATATGATTGTTTGGAATACCAGAATTCTTGTGAGTAAAGTTAGGAAAGATTAGCTAAGGCTTTGATATGTTCATTTTCCAGAGTTATTACTGTACGTGAGTGATATGAGAACATTGTGATCCTCTGCTGTTCATTATGGCTATGTACCTACATTTAAGAAGGTTTGCTAAAAATACCATAAAGTTCATTATGTACTAGAATTTCTAACTATTCTCATTAATTTTGAAAGCGTATGCAATTTAAATTGGTATTGAATACACACTAATGCATGGAAAAGTCTGATTGCACAGTGAAAGAACAGATGGTCTTTGCCTTGAGGAGTTTACCACCTGAAAATACAAAAGCCATGTAGGGAGAGGGTGTATACACAGAAATGAAGGGCTCACCACACAGGAGGAGAGTGGGGATGGGAAGGGTTGAGTCACAGGGAAGGAATGAACAACAGCCTGTCAGGAAACACCCTGTGAGTTCCAAACATTTTTATTTTGTTTGATAGGGGTTTGGGTAGGTGGAGATCAGTTAAACAGGACAAAGAAAAGGCAGGGGAAAAGAGGCAAGGGCATTTCAGGATGTGGAGAGGAGAGGAGGGAGTAGGCATGTGACAAAGAGGAGGGTAGAGATAGGGAGAGGTGTGGGGGCGAGATGGATTGCAACAATCAGCAGTGGGAAAGGATAATTAAAAATCATGTGTGTCTGTCAGACTTTAAGCCTCTTTTACCTTTGCTATGTCAGCTTCATTGTCAGCCTGGATCCTCCCTGTAGTCTCTTCCTCATTCCAGTCTGCTCCTGTCATTGTTTAACACAGTTGTGCATGAACTGTGCGTTCAGACTGAAGCCATAAAATTATACAGTGCACTTAATTGAAAGATTGAAAAATTACTTTACAGCGACAGACTACACAATGGTTGACACTTAGGGACTGATCTTAGGCTACTGTACTCAGTGAGTGTAATTTAATGTTGTAACTTTCAAGTATTAAACCAATGATTTTTCCTTTGGCAGAGGGAAATTGTTCTTATACCACATTAACTTTTAGGGTTGGAAAGGGAACTTCTCCCTTAACCTATCCCTCTTAAAGATTCAGATAGCTAATAAGATTTCTCACTTATGCTTGAGATGGCCTGAATCTCAAAAATTGTCTGCATATGTGTACATTTCCTTAGGTAGAGTGAGCTTCTAAATTTCCTTAATATTGAAATGTTTTGCTTATGTGCTGAGAATTTCTATTTTGCTTTCAAAAATGATGGCAGATTAATGGTAAATAAATTCTGGTAATGGCAAATAAATATTCTGATCCTAGATCAGCTCTAAGTCTTTTGTCTCTGCCGCCCTTTCTTTCTCAGGGAAACAAAACCCAATTAAGATCAAATTCTATCTGTCTCCCTCCTTGCTCGCCACAACTTGTTTGAAAAGAGAAGCTTGTTTTTTTTTTTTGAAAAGATACATTAAATCAGAAGATTTTGAAATGGAGAGGCTCTGTGTACCCTAATTTCTTCCATAAAACATGGTAAAAACAGCAAAGTAGATCTAAACAGCATCTAAATTGTTTGAATAGTGACACATATCATGGCTGAGCTTTACAGGCTGCATGCCTGTTTGTTTAAGTTCAGTTACCAGCTGCCAGAATTATACTCATGGGATCCTAATATCTCCAATCCATAATCTTATTTTCCAGTCAAAATTCAGAAAAAAAACCACCCCAAAAATAGAGGAAACCCAAACAAACCTCTCACTGTATGAAGCCAAGGGTTTTTTGCAATTCAGTAAATTCAGCCCTTCTATCCATAAGCTTGGCATTTGCATTGTCAGCACTTACTCTTTTAAGTGGAATTAGAAAAACAAAACATCAATGGAAAATCAAGCTGATTTCAATATTGTTCAACAAAGCAGGAATCAGCTGACACTGTAGGAACTTCTTATCCCATTTTCTCTGAACAGCAGGGTAGGAACACTTTTAGTATTAAGATATTTCATTTTCTCTAAAAATTACCCTGAAGACTGCAGTTTGGTGTCATTTACAAATATTTGAATTTCATAATTGTTTCCATGCAGTATGGAGACAGAACCCACTAGAATTCCTGACTTATTGAATATTCTTACTGTTCTCACTTTCAGTATGTAGTGTCAAACTTGCATCTTTTGATCACATGTGATGAATCTCTGGCAATAAAATTTTTTTATTCACTTTTCAAGCATCTCCTCGCATGGAAGTGCAGCTAATGGCACATTATTTGCAGCCTCTGTTCGGTAACACTTTGCTCCAACTAACACCTCTACCCAGAGCTCATTAAAGCAGCACTCTAACATGCCTTCAATAAAAAGGGAATAGTTCAGGTTGAGGACTGAGTGTCAGATTTTCTTTTACACAGATTATCCCCTTTTTCGCCCCTGCTCTAGGCAGTGCATGAGTGAACTTATTCCTGAAATACTGTAGCAAGAAATGACTTCTTCCACTCTCTTATTAAACTGTCACAAAACATACCTGAGAACCAGATATTCCACTGCAAGTGTACTAGGAAATTTAGATCATAGAGAAATTCTCTCAATAAAAAAATGAAAATATTCATCTTCTACTGACTTACAAATGACAATTTCTTATAAACATTATTTTTTTCAGCTTTGTAGTATTAAAACTTTTTCATTAATCAAACCCATGAATGTCCAAAAAGTAATGTGCTATACATTTAATATATTTAAAAATCTGATTTTATATCTGATAGAAAGAGATATAAACATATTGTCAAAAAGCCTCCTTTTTGACACAAAAATCCTATCTTCAAAAATCTCTGGTTTGCTTTTACTTTCCTTTTTATTTCATAGTGTTACAAAATGCAACCTCCGAGTCCCAGAGAGTGCAGTAGAATCTCATTCCTATGAAATGATCAGACTGCTCATTCCAGGAGTCAGATGAGGGTTTTGGAAAGTCTAGTTGGTGAGATGAGGCTTGGGTCTCAAGATGCTTACTTTGATTCTGGTCTTATTCTACTGCCATTAAATAAATAAATGAATATATCAGTGTTGTTGATGACATAAATTAAAGTCTTCTCTTCATTTTTTCTGGATTTTCATTTTATATGCAGTTCCTTGAAATAAGGGTCCTGGTGGGATGAGGCTGGCACAAGATGATAGAAGGAGATACACCTCCTTTGCGTGTGCAAGCAGTTAAGTAACTCTGCAGTGCCTGTATTCTCCTGACTAATCATTCTGGCATGCATTCTGTGTTAAATAATGCTTCAAGGGAAAAAAACTGGGAACTTAAACATCCAATCCTTATGTATTTCCCAGTGAAGTGAACTATCAGTCTGTGCTTAGATTGATAGGCTTGCCTGACAGCCACAATAGGACTTCTTTCTAACTGAACTAGCAGAAAAGCCTAATCTAGTCTCTATCTGGGTCTACATATGTGAGAAAAATCGAGCTCCCTCCTGCTGATAGAAAGCATCATGAAAGAGAACAGTGAACAATGTGAAGACATTCACAGTCCTAAATTTTTCATACACCTTATGATTTATGTTTGTTTTTGCAATAGTACCTTGGAGCTCCATACAAGAGCTGCCAGCAGTTCAAGCGTCACTGTTTGGGTTGTCACAGATAGCCATTACAAAAAAAACAACTTATACGCTGAAGCCCTTACATTTTAAAGACATGACAAATACTGAGGAGATGATTGAGATGTGAAGTCAAAAAAGTTATCAAAAATACTTGCTGCACATCACAGATCTGTGGCAGAGTCATGAGTAGCCCACTGTTACAGAATATTGACCTGTTTAATCATAGAATGACTTTTCACTGTGTTCAAGTTTTAAAGCTATGGCAGCAAAACCCATTTCAAGGCCTATTACTTGGATGGAAATACATTTCCCAGAATTTACAGTTGCAATTTGGATTAAAACCAAATTTAATCTAGATACTGCACAGATGAGCAATGCAATGGACACCAAACTGGCACCTAAATGGACATCAGGTGCCATTTGGAACCATGAGGTCAATACTTAAGCTTCACTTTAAAAAGTGAGAAGCGAGGAATAGAGAATTAATGTCTGTTTTCTCCTTAGGAGGATGTATCAAGTGAAAACCCTTAGGGGTCTCTCCTAGATCATGTATCTTTAAACACAGCCATAATTATGTGAACAGAGAACCAACAGAAAAATGGAGCTGGCTAAGCATCCTAAATTATTAAATGCAACAAGAGAAAGAAATTTTCCCTCTGCATGGAAGTATCACACTGAATACACTGAATGGGCAATTGACTGCCAAGTCAAAAACAATGCAGTAAAGTTGAAAATGGTATAGGGAAGCATGACAGCAATGATTAAAGGTATGGAATCACTTCAATAACTAAATAGACTAGTATTCTTCAGTATGAGAAAGAAATTGCTTAAGTGGGAAATGAACGATTCTGGAGAAAACACATGGCCCAGAAAACTTGTGTTAGAAATGATTTGATGTTTCTCCTAATGCAAGAACTAGGAGAAAACCAGCAGGGGTTAAGTTGAAAATGAACATAAAGAACAGCTGTCTCCAAGGTAGACGTGCTGTGCAACTCTGGATCTTAAATAATTGTGGATTGAAAAACTAGGTTCAGAAAAGTAATTAGACATGTGAAAAAAAAGTACCAATGTGAAGTTATGGACAGGCTCAGGAAGGCTGTCTTTTGCAAGTTTATGGAGGAAGAGAAAGTCAGTGAGGGGGCTGTAACTATAGTCTAGTCCTGTTCTCTAGGTACCTGCTGTTGGCCACAGTAGAATGTGATTCTGCAATAGGTGGATTTTTTTTGCTTCCCCCTTTACAGCTTTATTTAGGATATTATAGGCAACAATGGGCACAATTAGGTCTGTCAGTGTAATTCATAACAGGTAATTTGCTGAGTAAGAAGCCATCTCAAGCAGCCGTATACACCCTGAGAACAGGTCTGTCACATCAGTAAAAGCCCCATTTGACCTCAGAAGTAGCATGATGTTTGAGTATGCAGTGGTGCTTTCACTGGATGATGATGAACCTTAAGCAGGAAACCCTCAGCACCAAACAGGGTCAGGCCCCAAAGCACAATTAGGGAGGAAGCTCTTATCAGATAATCTTTTGCTTTGAATAGATTGCAAAATCTCACTCAGGCAATTTGGCTGCTTTTATCTCACCAAGCAGCAAAGCAAGGACAAAGGCAGGATCAGCTCTGCGGTAGGGTTCTTTGGAGCTCATTCTTGCATCGTGTGGCTCAGAAAATGAGCTTGGTCTCCCTGGAGTCAAGGCTGATTTGTGATCACACTGTGATTGTCCTCGACTGGAGGTGTTCCATGAGCAGGTTTTGGAATAGGTAACACAGAATCTTTAGGGATCTTCTGTGGTTTGTAGCCCACTTGGGAGCAACTGGATTCTCTTAAACTGTCACATTAGCATTGCGGATTTGAAATTAAAATAATAATAAATAATAAACCTCTGGCTTGATTTAAAAGTAGAAAGAAAGAAAAACTGTGTTCCACTTCATTAAATGACCTTGTAATACATCTGGCAACTTTGACAGGAAGCTTGTGGGATGAAAAAAAAAAAAGGAAGAAAGAAAGAAAGAAAAATCCAGTGAAGTTTTATGAGTGTTTTTACAAATTGTTATCCTCCCTCCTCCAAATCTCTGGCATCGCAGGTAAAGCATTATGCAGCTGGTATCTTGACTTACCATTCGCTCTCAGGCTCTGCAGGGAGTGTCAGACCATCAGCACTGATGTTCAGAGCAAAGCTGTGAAAACAAACCACAGCAGATTAGTTGGGCTGATGACCAAGTTATTTAGAGTTAACCACTTCGTGTGCCCTTACATCCCAACCAAACAATTACCCTTTCCATCCTTTTATTTGTGCATGTACTTATCAAGAAAAACAGTATTTGCAAGGGGACATTTTATTAAATAGGGTGATTAATTTAAGAATCTTTGACTCTAGAACACCAATGTATTTTGCTCCTTAATTAAGAAGGTAAACAACACAAAAGACAAATATCAAAATGCTAGTTATCTGAAATACTTGATTGTCTGAAAGAGAAATTAAAGGCAGCTGGAGAAATTTTGAAGCCTGATTCTGTCATTTTGAACAATTGTTCTTATACTAATAGCTTGGTTGTTTACCTCATGGTCACTCACAAAGTGAGTGCATTTTGTAAAAAGTAGTATTGTTGCATGCCTTTAAATTAAAATAGAAAAAAGATGAGATAGATAATTCAAAGCTGAACATTTATCTCTTCACTTATTTTTTCTTGCCTTCCAGAAATGTTTAAAAATGATTTGTCAACTTATTTGTCCCCTTTTAATAGCTTAATATGTTTGTTTTTAGAAGTAATGGTAGATGAATGATGTGGAGCAGTCTTTTCTAAGGTGAAATCACAGGGAATTAAAGAAAAATTGTTACATAGCATTTTATTAAAGGTACCAGAGATCATGTTCCCTTAAAAGAAAACACTACACTATGCAGTTTGAAAATCACTTTCTTTTTTATTTTTTAAATTTTAGAACAACTGCACTTTCTAAAGGGTTGTCATTTTTTTCCTTAAGTATTGCGACTTAACATCAGATTTTTTTTTATTTAGTGCAGCATCAGAAAACATTGAGCTTGTCCTGGCTTTGTTGTTGTGAATGAGTAGATGCCGTTAAGTTACTAATGTTTCAAGAAATTCACTGAGTTACTTATTCTGCTTTTGTTGTTTTAAGGCTTATGTTCTTTACATTTTTTTCCTCTGGGGTTTCTGTCAAATTGTATACAGACAGTACTTGTTCATAACTATCCATGGAAAACCTTGGTTTATAATATTATCAATTGCTCTCAGGAACAGTGTGATTTGCTATTACCACATACATATATTCTCCAGGGTTAATATTTGTGACAAGCCTTACCCAAGATTAATAATTTGCATATTGTCCGAGTGATTGATTTCAAGACAACTTGAAAAATGGAGGAGAGAATAAAACCCTATTAAACACGTATCTCAAACTTTGGACAAAATAGTAGGTTTGTCCTTTCTTAGGAGAAAAACTGGCAAATTATCCACAAGAAACATGTGTCAGGACTACAGATCCCATTTTGAAGATTTAATTTTAATCTGTTGAACAGAGTATGCAAAAAGGAAGAAGAGATTACCTCAAGAAGATAGGTGTTAAAGAGATATATTGAAATACATTCCTAGGCTGCATAAATATCATTGTGGTTAATTCCTCCATTTTTAGACATTCTTCACTCAAGTTATTTTTACTTTTCAAGTTCACACTTCATACCTTTAAAGAAAGGTTGAATAAAAGACTCCTGCTCAAGGCTATCTTAATGAACCTGAAATGCAGAGTCTAATTTTGAAAGGTAGGTACTTTGACAGCAATTTCAAAGCCAATCCCTTATACACAGTCTTAGCTCAAAGCAAATGCTCCAGGAATAACTTGTTTATTGTTTATATAAAAGCTCACTTCAAACTATTACTCCTGGGGTGGAGAGCAGCTGGAGGAGGCAGAACACACATTTGTTTTCTTTCTTCCCAATAAGATTATCTCAAAGACACTTCTCCCCTTCTCCTCTATTGCCCTTTACCCATACAACAGAACTAAGCACAGCTGTTTGGGAGCAGGAAAGGTGACAGCTCATCTTTATGCAAATCTGTACCTTTTCATTAAACTAATTAACTTAAATCAGTGGTAAACTCGTGTAGACACTCTTAGCTAGCTTTGAACCATCTGATCTGCAACTGTCTTTTCCAAACTGAAGCATGTGTATCTGCACAGCTTCTTACTTCACTTAAAGAAAGAAGATCTAAAACTATTAACAAACCTTGAAAATTTTAACATTCAAAGAGAGCCAGCACACTCCATTTTCTCAGTGTGTTAATTTATCACACACTAAAAGTCTGCCAAATGAGTGGGGGAATATCTATTATTGTTTTTAGGGTCTGCTGGAGCAGAACTATCTCACATCACCCAAATCCCAATATGGAAAGACTGTGAAGTCCATGTCTTTTAAATGGTAAATTTGCTGAATATTATATTATATTATAGCTTGAATTTCAGCTTTACCATAAGTAAATTCCCTGAAGTTTCTCTGGTTCTATGATTAGAAATTATACTACTAGATGATTTTAGGAACTCTTTCCTTCTCCCCAGCTCTACTGGAGAATGTATCAGAAATGCAGCAACTCTATCAAAGGTAAATGCACTTTATTTATATAGAGTCTAATATTGTGGACGACCTAAATGTTGTGGATGGTGTCTGGGGCACCAGCACACTGCAAGCTGAAAAAACAATTCCTCCCAACACAACAGGGACTTTACTCCTTCCCTACAGTTGGCCTAAAAGGAGGGATATTATGGAGATGGAAAAGACATTTTCCTCTGTCAACTTGTCATTTTGTGCCATGTAGAAGCAAGTTTGTTTGATGGGAAACTGAGAGGGATATTCAGTCTATGGCTCACATCTCAGCCAGCCATGCCTCCTGGTTCTTTTTGAGAAGGCAATGGTCCAGGAAATAGTGCTTTTGACTGCTTTTTTTCAGGTGCCCAATGGTGGGCACCTCCATCATTTTTGATTGAGGCTATTAATGCTGTAAATAGCCTGCTTTCTTCCTCTGCATTAGGGCAGAGTTTTCATGAAGCCTTCACTTTAATGACTTTTTTTTGAGGAATATTTTGCTTTTTCTGATGCTCAGACTCATTATCTCATTAAGGAGACAATGGACTGGGTGATTGCTTCATGCTCTCTCATAAGAACAGGAGATTTGTTTTTCCAGCTGGGCATGTTTTTTACTTCAGCTCAAGGGGCAGTCTTATATGTCAGCTCTCCACATAGTCTCTCTAGTATGAAGCAAGAGAAAATTATCAAATCTCTGTGACACACTGCCTTGGAAGTGGAAATTTCTAAGTTATGAAGATAGGGAGGGATGCTGAGTTTCTGCCTACTTAGTAAGAGAGGCATAGTAGATGTGTAAAGTCTGATTATTCAATGCCAAGATCCCACTAAATCTTGGAAGGAACTTTTCTCCTCAAGTGACTTTGCACATGAGCAGTGTCTTAAGTGTTGAAGCCTTTCTGACATCTGTGTCTAATGGGGCTTTTGTATTTATACCAAAGACTGACTGAGATGGCTATGTGAACAAGCCAGCTCAAAGGTCTATGAAATACGCTCTCTGGAAACACCTTTGATTTGTCTGGACTCAGGGAAAAATGCGTGAATTGTACCAAATTGGTTAGGACAACTGCTAAGCTGTTTTTTCAGTCATGAGAGAAGAAGCTGAAGCAGGGGCTCAAGAAAGCAGGCTGGCATGGACTAAGGACATCAAAGTAAGTTAAATAAAGGGCATATAAAAGAGAGATGAAACAAATGGTGCTGAGAGCTGCTATCAGAGAGGATTGGGGGGTGGGGGGAAATGAGCATGTATCTTGACTGCAGTCATTTCACTCTTTTACAGGTGTCAGATCTATGTGACTGAGGAATCATGTTCTCAGAGCATCATGAGGTACATCCCAGGAGGCAAATGTGGATAAATGCAATAAAGACTTCCTATCATTATGAAAGAAAACTAAAATAAAACAGAACAGGCAAGACTTTCTGAAACCTCAACATTTGTAAAGGGCCTGTAAGTACTTCTACAGGGTTATGGCAATGGTAGGAGACTTGCTTGAAGAGGGCTAGGATTGTCTTTCTCTTAATTCCTGTCTGGAAAATGTTCATGCATTGGAAAGACATTTTGCAAGTAAGGTAGTGTACACTTGCCTTTCTGAGGCAAAGCTGTGCCTTGGGGAGCAAAAATGTGTGTGTATGTGCACATTTGTGTCAAGCTGGCTAGAGTCATTATAGCTCTGTGATGCCTATCTCTAAACACCTCCTCTGGATTGTGTCAACTACTAATGAAAAAAGATAAAATGGTCTGCCTGAGAAACATATATGAGATTTCTTGCAGTTTTGACTGAATTTTGGTGATGGTTATTAGGATGTGTGTAGAAAATAGATGAGTACAATAGAAAGTGCAAAGGTGTTTGTGGAAGTAGCCATTCAAACCGGACCAATATTCAACTTTTACATAGGAGACATGCAATTCTGCTATAATGAAAGTCCTCAGAGTCAGAGGACTACAGTACAAACTTGTTTAGAATTACAGTTAAATTGTGGTACACTTCACAAAGGAGTAGATGTGAACATTTCAGAGAGCAGTCATCAAGCACCTTGTTGTTTGCCAAGAAAAATAGGCAATTATGAACATTATGTCCAACTATGCATCATATCGGCTCCAATCAAAACCATTTAAATCCAGTCAAGCATTGCTTTCACACATAAAACCCTACCCAATGCTTGATTATACCTCAGCATACCAGGTATGCAGCCTAGGATGCTGGCCAATAACAATATTCCATTGTCTAGGAATTTTAATCCATGCATCTATATTTATAAATGTCATAAATTTGATTGCAAAAGATTGCAATTATCAAACTCTTGCTGTTTTCATTTTTCTGTCCAAATCTGTTAAAAACACTTTGAAATCAAAAGCAAACAAATAAACAAAGTCTGAGAAAAGGGGACACTGTCAAGCATTTAAGTGGAAAAACTGGGCATAGAAAATGACTTAGCTTTTCTACAGTTCTTTAGCCCTCCCCAGGTGATGTTGCCTCTCAGCAGAGTAAAATTACTATATGGAGAAAATGTTTTAGACTGCACATACCCAGACTGAGGAAAAAATTGCTTCAATATAGATATATTAAAAACAAACAAAAAAAAAGCCTTACAGGCACTTTTGTGGTCTCACAGAAACAATGAATTCTATTCCTCCTACTGCTCTGCTGAGGTAACTAATTAGCTTTTTTTCCCCCTTATAAAAGCCCTTTATATTGGAGACTTTTTCTAAAAATGTGTCACTTGCTGGTATGTAAGTGCCGGGTCATCTCAGCAAGTGTCAGTAGCACTGGGAGTCTTAGCACAGTAGAGTGACCTGTGTTTTAACATTATGTCAATTTGACCTGCTGTGAGCATGCTATTGAATTTACAACACTGACAGACTAATTGAAGTAGGGCTCTCCACATTTACAGGAACTGGAACAGAGTCACTATTAGTAAACCCAGGAATATTCTTCCTAAAACAGCTTCTCAGGGATTCAGTATTGTGGGTCTGTGCTGCTCAGCCATCCACTGGATGAGTACTTCCTTTCACAGCCTCTATCCTAATTTGTTCTTTCTTTTTTTTTTTTTTTTTCTTTTTCCCTAGCACAGCTTCCAGTGAGAGACACTTGCCTGGTTTCATAATAAAAGCGATGGCTAAAATATCTCTGTCAGCAATCTCTTTCCAAGAGCAATGTTGCTGTCAAACACTCCAGACAAACTATGTGGTTAAATGCTTAACTCTCGACTACAATGGCCACTGCTTAACCGAAAGTACGATCTTATCACTGGTATTAAAAATGGCACGTACAATCTTAAATAGGAAAATGGAGGGATCAAATAGCTTTGGTCTGTCACTTCATAACCAGACATTCCAGGAATCTTTGAGAGATCCTGACCCAGTGAAAAGACGTACAGTAGCTGACAAAAAAGTATTTTTTCAGATACTATCAAGGGTGAATCTGCACAGAGGTACATTTCATTTCATAGCAGCCAGTTTTGGAATGTACCTGCCAGAAACAAGAATGCTTCCTTCATTAAACCTGATTTATCATTACAAGAACTAACAGAGCTCCTTCATAAACTACTGGAACTCAGCTCTGGCACAAGACCAGAAAAGTTTCACAACTTAGCTAACATGACAAGGAATATAATGCTTCTATTTACCCTTCAAATAGTGTCCACCGTTTTCCACATTGTACCAGGATTCATTAATTTATTCTGACAATACACAGGGACAAAAGATATTCCTTTTTTCCAGAATATTTTGACACCAAAGGTTGAGGTAGGAACCTTAGATACATTATAGACCCCAAAATGAATTTCTTGGAAGGGGTGGTAGGCATTTAAATACCTTTGCAGTGTGCTGGCAGTAGACATCTGAGTTCTTAAGCAGAGATTTAGGCATGAGCCACTCCTTCCTCACGCCCACCTGCTGGATGACTTACATCTCCACCTAATTTAGGTGAGTGCTATCTTTTTTCCCCTTAGGGCCCAGGAGAATTTCCCTGGCTCTTTGCCTTGTGTAGCTCTGCCTTTAAACATCTGTGGTCTAGCCACTTTCACTCTGGGTGCAGGGTAAATTGGTGTCAAATTGGGACCAGGGTTAAACAGACACTGCTGACCACCTTTCACATGACTTTTCATATCTTGTGCATGTGTGCAAGGGGAGTGTTCATGTTATGCAAACACTGATAATGTAATCTCTGCGTCAGTGCTCCCTGACTTTCTTGCACTTAGCTTGGTTTTCTCTCTGTGCTTGACTCTAGCAACCTCACTGTTTTTCTCCTTTCTTTATTCAATAACTGAGAGTTTGCATCCAGAAAGATATTAAGGTACCTAAAATTCAAAGTTGTCTAAATTCTATTGATTTTAACAGAAATTAAGAGATAGATATTTGACTATATTTGTAGATCTGAGTGTTGGTGAATGTTTAACAGCCACCTCAGTTTATGGGAAAAATAAAAGATTTATGCGAGTAGTTTTTTTTGTGAGATGTGAGAAACTGCTACAAGTGCTGTGAAAATCCTAACATTAATGCAGAGGCATTAATCTGATTTCATTTTTCAGTGTTGATATCTATTCATAAATATATTAAATGATCAGCAAATCAAACTCTGAATATTATTTTAGTTCATTCAGAGCACAAACTAAGCACAACATGAAAAATGAACCTTGAGTGCTTTTTACTTGAACTTTGTATGTAACCATATTAAGATGCTGAATATTTCAAATGCTGATAGTATTTATAGCTTTTGACTTTTAACCATATTATATCCTTTGCCTTATTTCTTGTCCTCAGCAAATGTCAAGTGGGTGTTGTATGGAACTGAGAGAGACCAATCTCAAGAGAACATCCGCCTTCAATAAGTGGAACTCCAGTTACACAAAGCTGCAGGCATAAAAGCAGCTGCAAAAGCAAGTTCACTCTGAAAATGAAACAATTTTCTCTAGGAAAATGAACAAGAAAGTCAAAGTAAGGACTTAACTGAAATCATCGTGATTTTAGAAAATGTACTTAAACAGTATTTGCAGTCAAATTAAATCTGTGATGTGGGTTATAGTTTTAAAACTTTGTATTTCCTTTTCCTGGAGTTGGCATATTTATATAAAAAAAAGGCAGTCCAAATATACACTCTGCTCCTGAGAATTATGGTCTACCAAATAAGTTTGAATTTCTGAGAATTATGATCCACCAAATAAGCTTGAGTTTCTTTGTACAGTCAAGTAATTTTTTAAAGAAGAGCATATAAATGCTCTAAGCAGGATGTTTTTTCAGAGGTGTAACTCAAATCCAAGGGGCTGGAGTATCTGACTTATAGTATAAAACCCAGAACCAGGTCTTGCTTTGTAATGCATGTACAGAGTGAAGAGTGCAGGTGATGACTTGAGGTGTGAAAGCTTGTATTATAAAACCTGCACGCACACATCTGAAAACTCTGCTAGGTTTGGCCATAAAGGTTAGCTAAAGTTGTCAACATTTCAAATAAACTTATGGCTAATTTTGAGTGAATATTGACTGATTTATGGTCACATGTATCTAACATGCCAAGGTTCAGAGTTTTTTCTTACTGTGCTACACTTGTAGCAATTTTGATTTATTTAAGCTGGAGTTGAAACTGAGTTTCCTGAGAGACAACCCCCTAGAAACAAGGACACTGATAAAAATTTGAGGACGGAAACTGCCAGGTTCCAGGAAGGTTTGGATGCAGCAAAGGCTTCTTTTCATCCCTTTTGCAATCCTGCAGTCTGCATTGAGAATAGAATAGTTTGCAGAAAAAGCAAACAAATCCAGTTTCTCAAAAGGAGATGCAAGATAGCTGTATACTCTCTACATCACATAGTGAGCTAAAGCTTCTTCCTAATTTCTCATGGCACAGTTCTGTAAGAAAACTTAGGACACGGTACATCCTTGGAGCCAGGAAATGGAAACATTTCTGTTTAGGAAATGTTTCTAGGACATGCTTATGTACTGTTTAGGCTTGACTACCATAGCAAACAAAACACACATCTACAACTGTAGTGAACAGCAGGCCCAGGCCCACTGGCAGCAGCCAAGGGTTTGGGTCTTTTGAATTTGGTGCAACTCTGAGCTTGCTTTGGGCTTGACCAAGGCACACAGAGGCAGGCAGAGTTCTGTGTTCCACACAGATGCACTGAGAGATGCCACATAGCGCTGGTTTGACCAGGCTTGCATCTCTCATAGAAACCCCGTTTGTCCTGTGAAGGTAGAACCAGGGCCTCTCTGAAGGATGTTCCATGCAGCGGCAGCAGAAAGGCTGAGCCTTCATCTAGGGGCAGGACAAAACAACTTGGGCTGTGCTTCACAGGAAGGGGAGGGAGAACAGCATCCCTCTTTCCTCATTATCCCCTACCTGCTCCCCTCCCCATGAGGAATGTATCTGGGCCTCCTGGAATGTATCTGGGCCTCCTGAAAAATGCTCCCAGGTTCTGCAGCTTGACATGGGGCTGTTTCAGCTTCCTTTCTGAATTGCCCTCTGGAGGAATCTGGCAATGTCCCATAATGATATGAGGATCCCAGGGAGACCTGTGTTTCTACCTAAATATATAAGTAACATGAGAGGTGGTCTCACTATCCTCCGTTGCTTAACAGGTTACATAGCTTTGCATAATTGTGTTTCTTAAGCAGATTAAACAGATAATAATGACCTTGCAGTCATGTATGACAACTTTCAGATTAAATTCCAGCCTCATGTCCTGTACTATTATCAGTCTATAAAATACAGAAGTGAGTATATACACAGTATAGAGCCTATTATTTCCCATCATCTGGAGTATGATTTTTACTATTCTTTGTAATTGCTTTTTATGTCTGTCTTGAAATAGAGTTTTTGTAGTTGTACTGTTTGCTGCTTTGGAGAAACCAGTTTGTTTTCCTATTCTCTTTTGAAATTTAATGAATTCTTTCATGAATGGTTAGGATCTGAACAGAAAAGGCCTACCTACGGGTCAGAATCTTCTGGATGTGTAAATATATAGGTTCCCCCTTGTATTTCTAAATACAAAAAGGTTTCCTGCAGCAGCATCAACATATAAATATAAGAAGCACCTAGGACATAGTAAAAATAATTACTAATTATTAAATAATAATTGCTACTAAATCAAGTGTTTTACATAAAAAATAAACTGACTTTATGACAATTTATTCTCTGTAACTGTGGTAGTACAGATGAAGGAAAAAATGGAACAAGATAATTTATTAAGAGAGTTTTAAAAACAACTAACAGATAGTTAAATGCTGACATTATCTTTCACAGGATGAACAAATGTCAGCTATATAATGAAATGAAAACCAGCTATGTTTCAACCCGAGTTTAAATATTTGGAAATTAACACCTTTATTATTTCCTTAATGTGCTTTGTTAATTAAGTCAGTGGGACCTATGCTCCCAAGTCCCTCTTGGCACTGCTGAAAATGTCCCCCTACATCAAGCTGACAAACTTTATTTATGTGATTCAAAAACCATACCAAATCCCACCCCATGCTTCCAAGAACTCTGATAGTTATTTAAAGGTGTAGTACTAAACAATGATCTCAAGGGCTCATGATATGCTATATATATTTCAGCTCTCTATAACATTCTTCTTTCTGTCCATCTCAAATGTCTGTCAAAACAAGGAGGTCTGCAGTGCCACCTCTAAATCATCATGTCTGAGGTACTCAGCCAAAGGCCTGGAGAGCATGCTACTGTAGTGAGAGCAGTGTGGGTGGCAGCAGGCTGCCAGGGTAGATGCAGGGCTCTGAGGCAAGGCTGAGATAGGGCAGGCATGGCACTGTTGGGTGAAAGGCTGAGGAAGTGATAAATAGGGCACCGTGAAGGACTGTGGGATGGATGTGCCACATGATAGCACCAGGAGAGTCACAGCAAGAGCAAACCTTGGCAGTGTGCAGACACTTTAAAGTGTGGATATAGATGAGTTTTACCAGCTGGGGAGGTTTTCACTGGGTGTTAACATCCACGTAGCTCAGACTTTTCAAAGAAGGCTTATGCGAATGGGAAACTTCTGATTGCCACAGCAGGACCACTGAGAATTTGTAGAAGTTTCCTTGTACTGCAAGACTGTGTACTGAAATCTCAGTTTTGTTTTGGACATGTGGGCAGGATGATGAGTCCATACAAGACTCAGAGAACACAAATAACTCCAAGTCCCATTTGAAAGTCCCTGAGTTCTTGAATATGGTTGGTTATGTTTTTCATGTTATAGTTCTGTATGGTGAAGTCAAAATATTTTAATGGATTGAACTGACCTCTGTCACAGCAACTAACAGAGTGACTTAACAGCTATAATGTTGTCAGAGAGTGTGGATTTGAGATAGAATAATAGAAACACTGAAAAAAATAGCTGAATATGACAAGAGATGCTCTACACATGGCTCCTTTTTTCCTTATTGCAGCAGCCATTCTTATCCTTGCCTGAAAGACCTGAGGAAGGAGTTGGATAGGAAAGTGTCCACTCTTTGGTCTCTGCATAAGAGACTTAAAACTGCACTGTAGTGGAGGACCACTATGCCAATGAATTAGAAGTGCCTGAAAATGTTCCCAGGCTCTTCTGCTGGACTAGAAAACAAACCATATTCCTTCTAATAAATTCCATCATTCTCTGAGATTAGATGACTGCATGAAAAAGTGCCTGTTGAAAATGGTCCTGGGAATATTTATACTCCCAGGCTGGTTTGGGAAATTTTTGTATGCTTTCTGGATGGCATGTGTGCCAAAAGTGTGCCAGGAAATGATTTGACAATTTAGGGAATGCCTATATTAGGAAAAGGCCCAAAAAGAACAGGTCCATGACAGAAAACTTCTGGTGCTGAGGATTACATCCACATTGGCATTCAAAGTCTTTTTATTTCAGTTTTACTGTTGCCTAGTTCAAGCTTACTTCTGCAGACAGAAGGCCCATTAGCAGTCAAAGTGCATTAGATACCCTCTGAGACTGAGACTGCTCCCCCAGGTTTATTTTTATCTGAAAGGAATTCATTTTGCACATTCCAAACATGATGTGAACCAAAGTGCAGGAAGTGGGAACTACTGGGAGATTTGCTTCAGTAGTGCATCCTGATCTGAACTAAAATGCTACCACACATACACCCAGAGGCAACTGCGTCCCACTGTTTGAGAACATTCCCAATCACAGTTTAATTTACCAGTTCACCCAGTTCAATTGCACATAAAAATTGTGTTAGGCTTTGGCATACTAAGTGGAAATTGGATTTTAAATTTTATTGCTAAAATTGAGTAAACCTCTACTGAATGTTTGAACTGTCATTCTTCAAGTGCCTAGAATAAATTTGGGAAAGTTTGCAAGTGGATGCAAAAACCATGGCTGCTATATATAGACCACGTTCATGAAGTGTTCTAAACGTGTCTCGCTAGTGTATCTGAGAAAAGGGGAGGGGGGGAAAGAGAGAGAGAGAGAGGCTGTGAATGTTAAAAAGAAAGGGAGGAAAGAGAGAGGGAGAGAGAGCAGAGGGGCTGTGAATGTTAAAAGGAAAGGGAAAGACCTAAACAGGATTTCTTCCTAGATTACAAAAATCTTCACAGTAAGTTTACAACTAAAATTTCCAGTCCTGACTAAAGCAAGTGATGTTTGGCAGGCTATATCTGTAGGCCGTGAGCTTTAATTACACCACATTATCTTTCGCTGTAAGATCTGGATGGCAGTTGCCTTTAGGTTGGAATCCAAACTGATAAGGAGCTTTTTATCACTACAGAGTATATCAGACGTAGTTTGTAAGGAGCAGATAGGCATCTGTTGTACCAACCTGCCTATTCTAGTTGAAGTTGCCCCCAGGGAACAGATACCAGAAACTTTACATTTAGAACACTTGAAAAGAAAGATTCCTAGCAAATGTGGCAGCGTAAGTGGTATTTAAAGAAGAGCTGTGTAATATAGTACCTAAATAATTTTATAGTCCCACTGCTATTTTAGTATGCTGGTAGGATATCTGAACCACTTGCTCTTGACTTGTACCTTGTCTGTAATGATGTTATGCATAATGCAGCAAAAGGAATTCTTCATTCCTGAGCGGGAGGAACAGAAGTGAACAGAAGTGCTTTTTACAACTCATCTCTTATGGATCAAAGCAAACCTCAAGCTTGCCTTATCATGTAAGTGAGTTTAGTGTCCTTGAACTTTACTGTTACTGTTACACATGCTCAGCCCATAGCACTTGTTATGTTCACATTAACTGAAATTGTGTGCATAAAGATTGCACGGGCTTGATTTCTCCTGGTAGTTAGATGTTCAGTGTGTCTATTAAAATGATGTATTTTCTGGATTTGCTGTCAAAGATATGCAGAAATTATTGAAAAATATATAGATATTTATTTTGGTCTATAATTATCTAGAAAAACTCCATACCAAATAAATTTCTAATATAATGTGTGGGGTGAAAGATTAAAAAAAAAAAAAAAAGAAGATCCCAATAACTGGAAAACTATTCTTTTTGTGTATACTTGTTTCCTTATTAGTGTTTGTGCTTTCTGTATTTGTAAAACATAACTTAAAACAAGTGTAGATGTGAAGGCTGAAAGTTAGGATATAAAACCTTGCTGTGGTCATACAATTAAAATGAATGAGGTATCTTGTTTCTTCCTACACATACTTTTCTTTCTGACCAGTTTATACCTTCATTATATATTGAATATATGAAGTACAAATCATATAAGTGATAGAGTAAATGCTCTACAGTGCTAATCAACCACCTAAATGCTGTTTTAAAAACAAACAAACAAAAGGCACTATAATGTTTGACTTTAATGACTTTTGGTGGTGGTTCTAGTACATTATGGGTCTGGATAGCATTTCTTGTCTCATTTAGATTTCAAGGTTTTTAGAGCAAAGTGTATATTCCATCTGGATTTTGTATCTTGGTGAGCAGTTTGACAGTTTCTACTAAATCATAATAATTAGAGCAGCAAAAATGTCAATTGGTGTCTTTCAGAAAAAAAGTGTCCCATGAAGCTTCCTCTGTCAAACAGTCAATACATACCTTCTTAACTGAAGAAATCCATAATATCCAAGGAACTTCTTATTCCTAGTCATACATTTGCCCCATCCCACCAAATCTATACTGTACTCTTGTAGTAAAACAGTTTAACTGGTTGGGTGGTTGTGCTGCTGTTGGTCTTATAGCTTGCCAGCCTGCAGCTATTATTTTTTTTTTTTGCTAGCTCAGCACTCCTTCAAAAATTGCACATTTTCCAAGAAAAAAAAGCCACAGAAAGGATCCTGAAAATGCATTTTGGGTGTATTTAGGTATTCAACTATGCTCTACTTTCATCTGTTGTTTTTTGTAAGCCAGAAAGGGATGAGCCAGTTCATACCCCAAAGTCATGTTGTTTTGTAAGAAACTCAGGTAAAATTAGGGTTATAAATCAGGACTTGCATTAAAATTATGGATTCAGCTGCCCAAAAATCTCTGAGACTGGAGATAATGTTCTTTCTGCTGGATTTGGACCCATGGGCAGAAAGAATGTGCAAGTGACTATGTAAATATTTCCCATGACTGGCTAGTGTGCTGGTGCCCACTTTCTATCAACTTTCAGACCTCTTCCCCATTAACAGAACTCTAGGTTTGGATGTTTAAATTGTGATAGACTCTTCTTCCATGGTACTTAGAAAGGAAATAGTGGATGCCTACTTAGGTACTGATGTTAGGTATTTGCCTGGTATTGCCAAAATTAGAGAGAAAAAGGGAATCTTTACTTCCATGGGAAAAATTATACTGGCAGTAAGATTTGTTTATAACAGTAAATAATTTTTTTGTCTTACCAGTGTATGCTATCATGTTTTCTTTTTCTGTAAGCTCAAAGAGGCAGGGATTATTAGTGGAAAGTGCAAAGTTTTTGCTGTCATCTAGATTAAAATGCCACAGGTCTCAGTTAATTTTGCCCATGGATAACCTATTTGTTCTTTCCTTTAGTTGACTGTATTGGGGTTTTGAGCCTGTTAGGAAAAATATCTTTCAAGTATCTTCTAAGTCTTATTTTGGCACTCAGGTTTTCCTTTGAACACTACCCCTCTCTGTACAGACAGGAATACTCCTTATATGGTTGTATTCTGGCACCATTAACAACCTCTATGAGTTTTGTTGTTGATGGAATACAGCCAAGATTTCACCTTCCTAAAATCTCCCCAAAAAACTATGCAAATTTGCTTCAGGTTTTTATTTTCTTTTTTGTGTTTCAAAAGAAGATGTTTGGGCTGGCATAAACATGGGGATGCCACAAACACTGGACTGGTTAAGGGAAATGTGTGGATTGGCATGAATCTAATACGGTGAGTAATCTGGGTCAGGACTCTGCAGACTTCATGGTGAAGGAGTGGTGACAGCAGCAGTACCTCACACCTATGTGTAGGAGCAGGAGAGGGCAAATGACTGTTCACCCAAAGTTCATGTATACTGCAGTCTGAGAAACCATGAACTAGATGTTTCACTTAGAGGTTTCTCATTTATGCATTTCTTCAACCTGATCTAAAAGCCTTGGTATGTATGTGCACATTCATATATTTGTATATATACATATATATACACAATAGTGTCTGAGCTACCCACTAAATATTCAAACAGATTATAAATCCTATGTTAACAAATAATTTCCCATTTTAGTAATTTCTCCATAAAATAGAAGCACAGAATCCCTGCATGTTGATGCAGAAAATAAATTACAGTTGGACTCTACATAAGCTTAGATCTTTGCACAAAACCAAGGTGCTCAACCCTTTCACATATAAAATACTGCAAGATATATACTAGAAATGCACCAGTGAAGTAGAGTAATTTTCTTCCCAGGGCAAGGAAAAAATATATCTTGTAGCTCCCTTTTTAAGTGATTGAGAGTTTCTTAATGTTACTTTTAATAACTTAATAAATTAATAATTTAATATGTTTAAGAATTATCATTACTTTAAAATACATTGAATCCAAAGGTTTTGGAGAGGGATCAGGTAGAGTTTCCTTAGCATTTATGTCACCTCTTGTGGTCTCGCATCTTTTTGGCTTTGGCCATGAATGAAGAGTACTACAGAGAAACATGGAGCTTATTGAATTCAGGATTTTCCAATGTTACTGATTATGAATTACAGCAACTCCAGTGATAATTAGGCCCATAAAAATTAAGTTTTTGGTGGATTCTATAGTGTTTCTCTTCAGGAAATAAAGCTTTCCCTGTTAAGAGATATGCTTCCTTCCCTCATCCTCCCTGCCAAGGATAAATGTCAAATCAGTTATAAGCTTTTATGCCTGTTTATGTATAGCATGAAACTGCTCTCTTCTTTACCTGATTAATGCTATTAACTTCAGTGTCACTATTGAAGTAGTAGGTGAGCTGGATTTGACTGTGTATGCATGCATTATGTGTTGTATACAACATAGAGGTACCATCTCTTATCCTCTGTATTATTTTTTGAAAAGCATCTCTTTTTGTCTGAAAAATCAGTTATAGCAGGAATCAGATGTGCCATCTGTATAGCAGTTGCTATTGTCAGCTTTCTAACTTCAAAAAGTGCACATAATGTACACACATTAACTGTGCTTTAAAAGCTAAGGTATACTTGTCTCTGTTATTTTTTAAGATATTTCCATTGTGAAAGATACCTGCTCTCATTTAGGTAAGATATAGTTTTGTCACATATTTCAGTGGACGAAGTGTTGGGTCTATATTATAATTTGATGACTTGATTGATTGTGAAGTCATTCTTGCTGGACCTAGTATCCTATGAATGTATATCAGTTGCAATCACATTTATTTCAGATAAAGAATGTAGCAGAGTGGCTGAAAGAACTGGGGCTGTTTAGCCTGGAGAAGAGGAGGCTCAGAGGAGACCTCATCACTTTCTACAAACAGCAGAAAGGAGATTGTAGGTAGGTGGGTGTTGGCCTCTCCCCCAAGCAACCAGCAAGAGGAAATGGCCTCAAGCTGCTCCAGGGAAGGTTACAGCTGGACATCAGGAAGAATTTCTTCACTGGAAGTGTGGCCAAGCATTGGAATGAGCTGCCCAGGGAACAGTGGAGTCACCATCCATGGAGGTGTTTGAGAAGCAGTAGGATGTGGCACTAAGTGCCATGGTTTAATTGACATGGTGGTGGTGAATTCAATGATCTTAGAGGTCTTCTCCAGCCTTAATGATTCCATTGATTCTATCTGTGAGAGAAGGTAAGGAGAAAGTACTACAATGAAATGTAATATTTTGTCTTATTTTTGAGTGCAGTGATTTGCACTTTGAAAATTACTCCATGAATCATGAGTGATTGCAGTGAAGTCAGTAAGACTGGGGTCTGATCATACTGAGTTCCTTAATATAGTTTATATTGAGTTCCTTAATATTCCATTGGAATTTTTTCATGCATCATGAATATAAATTTGATCTGGCCCTGCATTAGGAATCTTTTATTTCCCCAGTTTTTTTTTTAAACCAAGGTTTGAAATTTACCATGTACAGAGGGGCAACAGTCTTTAAAAGACAAATAACCATTAAAGCCAAGAAATTAGACATTTGCTGGGAAGAAAATGATGCAGAGGCCTTTTGTTTCTCTAGCACATAGAGTGAATTATTGGGAGGATGAACCTTTATCCAATTTGCCTTATCTTCCCATAGTTTTTCTACAACTTGATAGCATTATCATTTTATTAATTAAATAAATGAATTAAATTCCTCTGCTGTATCAAGGTAAATGCATTTTATCTTTCACATGATGGAACTTCTGTACTGTAATCCAAATAAAAAAAATATTATGATAATGAACAGCATGTGGGAGTGGATTCTTATATTAAAACCAGTTTGTATTTCAAAAACAGAAAACTAAAGAAATGTTTATATACATTATAACTTAATGTTAATAACAATAACAATAATAATAATAATAATATATATTATACTCATAACAGTAAATCAGAATAATAAACAGAAAACTAAAGAAATTATTTACTGTTATAAGACATTATGACTATTTCTAGTCCCTTAAATAAAAAATGTCTTCTTTTCCATGAACGCAAACCATGACTCACAAATGCACTTAAAAACAAGCTATCATGTTAAATGAGACCTTGCACAATGAAAGTTGGTTTCAAGCTGTCCAATGACTCAAGTAATTATTATTTCTCCAAATATTTATACTTGATTGTTATGATTACCACAAGGTGTCTTCTTGCATAATCTGACATTTAACATATTTTAGTCTCAAATAAATATTTTTACTTATATAGAAGGTAAAATCAAGACAAAGACTCATAAAACCTGGGAATAGCAAAACTAGTTTTAAACCAGCTTTTGTCCCTCCTCTGCTTCAATCCACTAGAAACTCAACTTTTGCACTATTCAGGGAGCTTTCTTTTGTGAGTAGCTTAAGTTTGTAAATTAACATGAGAATACTCCTTCCTTGCATAATGTCAAAATCACCGTCTAAGGAAGCCCAATCTTTCTATGGCTTTCTAGATTACCCAAAAGTGCACAGACAGTGACTTTCTTTGGTGTGAATTTATCTTTTGGAACATTTTCAGAATAAAATAATATAAAGAAAATTTTTTGGTTTTGTTTTTTAAAAAAATTCTGTTAATGTTGACACAAAAGGAAAGGTGATTTCCCTGGTGTGTTATTGATAAAACACCAGCATCATCAGACTATTTAATGAAAATGGGATAGTGTTGTTTCATTGTTAAAGTGTTTAACATTCAGAAAGATACAGATTCCATAGAATGAAGCACCTTTTTCTCTGGAGGGAAAATGAATGCCTAGTAAGTTTTTCCTTTCCTCCTGCAAGATGTTTTAGCTTCACTAATAGAGTGGTGAAAAAGCTGAAGTTTATATAGAGTGCTTATGCTGTTAAAGCAAAAATTGAGCTTTTATTGTCTTACTAAGGAAACAACTGCTTCCATCTAGGGGGAAGAAAATGAGATTTTCTAATAAGGAAGGACTCATCCAATTGCTTCCAAATAAAATCTGAATATTTTAGTGAAATGAGAGACCTCAGAAGATATGGATATTTAGAATGACTGCCACAATAAAATAAGTAAGTCCATCTGCTCACTGATCCACAGGGTCTGCACTTGGATTCAGTCTCCTCACTGCAGGATTAAGTGAGATTAAAGATATGCTTATATATTTGGTATGAATTAAATTATTCTAAACATATGGAGGTCAGCAGTAGACCTAGAGACCTGTATATCCTAAATTAATACATAAGTGCTACGTGTCTCTGGCCTTTCCCCAGAGATAAATTGCCACAG
Source organism: Parus major (assembly GCF_001522545.3). Classification (NCBI taxonomy): domain Eukaryota; kingdom Metazoa; phylum Chordata; class Aves; order Passeriformes; family Paridae; genus Parus; species Parus major. The sequence continues at coordinate 35,588,690 of NC_031768.1, forward strand.
GGGTCGCATTGCTCTCCTTGCTTTACAGTGGACAGACAGGCCAGAGCACTGGAGAGATACACTGAAACCTTCTCCCCATGCTGGGTGCTGATTTCTACAGAAAAGCCATGACAAGGGCTCTCTTCAGGGACCCTTGCATCAGCAGTGAATATCCATATCCATCAGTTTTCTTCTGATGGGCAGAGTACAGAGCGATGGGGCAGAGTGGTGGCTCCTCAGCCACCCAGTCTGTGCGACACCAAGCCTGGGGCTGCTCTCCTTCTGGCTAGGGCAAGAGCAGAAAGTCACCAAGTCCACTAAAGCCCTCTCACAGGACCTGTAGGTATGAAATGAATTGCCATTAAGATGGTAATCTAATTTTTTTGCCTTTTTCTTGCCATATTCTTACACCTTTTCTTTTTATTTTTTAAATGATATAAATTTCTTTCCTTTGCTCTTTACTTTGTTTCCTTTTTTGTGCACACTGTCTCCCTCTTTCCCTTTCCTTATTAGTCATCAACATTTTCACTTCTTCATCTTTCTCTTCTGGCTTTCAAAACATCATTTTCAAAACATACCTTATTCTCTCATTGTAATTTCCCTTAAATGCTTTTTCTTAGACCATATAAATGTCTTACTGTTAAAATATAATCTAGAATTTTAGTTTGTATTTCTAGTATGGCTTGTTGGGGTTTTTTTTAACTCTTTTTGGTTCAATTTCTCTTATGTTTGGCATAAATAAATTGTATTCTGAAAAGCCCTTATGATAAGTTATGGGCTGAAGTACATTCTTAGAAGAAAGAAGGGATTAAATACATCCAGTAACACACAATGGAAAGAAAGGGAAGTTGGGAGGGATGAAACCTGTTGTGCTGACAGGATGTCTAAGGAACTCTGCTCTACCCCAAAGCAGACATTAGCACTGTCTGTGAAGATTAAAGCTACCTCTGTTTGCAATGTCCTTCCTCATAGGAAGCACTCAAAGTGAAAGAGTATCTGAACTTTGAATGAAGACTGCAGAGAAGCATAAACAGGCAATCAAATCCAGCTATAAAAAACATCTATATGTAATACATTTGAACCCTAGCATATTGGATGCTTTTTATTACAGTTATTAAGAAGCGTCTGTGAGATCTGAAAGATAGCCTTATCCTAAAGGGAAAAGAAAATGACACTCTTTATTTGAAACCATTACTTACTGTACCACTTTGGGAGGGTTAACTGCATTGTCTAACATGCATCATCTTGGCATGCTAATTTTTCACAGGGGAATTCAGTTATGTAATTCACTGTTTTCAATACTTACTGGAGTTACATGCTCTACAGAGGGGATCACAATACGGACTTCTGCATGTACTTTGAAATAAACATATGGAATAAATTACCAGGGAAAAGCAATCTGAAATAATGATACAAATGTGTCAAGTTTGTTTCGTGAGAAGAGCGGAGACTTGTAATCCAACACTGGGAAAGTCTTTGACTAAAAGACATTGAAAAGGGGCAGGTAAAAGCAAGAGGTCCTTTCTTAATCTCATAACTGCATGCATTAGAAGCTCTCATGTGTGCCTTTCATATTAAACACCAAATTTGTGGGCATAATTACTTAGCTGCACTTTCATATGTCATCTTCAAATTCTTTAACCTCAGTGTTCTGAGTCTACAATCATTTCCCAATTAATCACTGCAAATTGCTGACAGCCTTTAACAGCCAGTGTGATGAAACAGGAATGAATCTATATGTTCATTTCCAAGGGACAGGTTTCAAAACCTCTTGCTTTACTTTAGTAGATGAAGGCAATAAAGATGGTGTGACAACTTGCTAAGACATCATTTCTGCACTGTTACTAAAATGCTAACTTGTAGCCAGAAAGTTTCACAGCTGCTTGCAAGGAATGTTGAGAGCCCTCATGACTTATGAGGAAAAGAGAGAAAATAAGAAGCAAGCCTTTCTATTCTGTGGGAGGAAGATGAGTGACTGGGTTTAAGGAAATATCTTAGGTAAATTTAGTAAAAAAAGTGCTGGTGGAAGGAGGCTAGTGTTGCTAGAAGAAAATATTAGTAACTTGGTAAATCTATATGTGATTAAAAGACTCAAGAGATTTGTTACCTCCTAATAAATCTGGGAAGAAAAATTGTTGTGGTGCAGTGTTTTCCGCAAATAACAGAAGAAAGAGAAACTGAATTGAATAAAGCAGTGTGTAGAATAATCCCATCCACCCATACACAATTTTTGTACTGTGCTGCAGTTTAGATGGAATTTGTATGTTGTATAAGCTTCAATTTAGCTCTTTCCATATCTTGATTTTCACCTACTGCCTGTGCTTCTGGCAGACCTTAACCTGTTGTTAAGAAATGTGGTAAAGATTATGTGATTAAAATAGTGTAATACTTGGTAGGCATTCTTGTCAGCACAGGCAAGGGTAGTATTACTGTGAAGGCTCTTCTTGGTATTGGACAATGGAAGAGACTGAGATTATCCTTCTGAAAGAGCAACAAATCAATTAAAGAATAAGTTTGATACTTGTCCCTCCCTCAAGTCCTAAGCAACCAGATCTCACTGACTTTAGCATACATGCTGAAGGAATGTACATCCTACAAAAGGAAAAAGGGTTTTCTGGAGGTTCTGTCAATAATATAAATTACTTCTTCTCACTTTTAATTAAGGTGAGTAAAGAATGTGATAGCTAATATACACAAACATAAAAAATGATTGATATCCAAAACATGAAAGATTTAATAGTGATAGGATTATAAAATTACAACTATAAAATGCAATTATTACATAACATATTATTTTGGATCCCACCTGTGATTATTGTTCTTCAATAATTTTGTTTTTAAAAATTATATAAAAATGCAACAAATTCCTAAGGGAAATCACATTCTAAAATATGGGGAAATTTAACTTTTTTGATTTTTAAAGTGAGATTTTTTAAAGGCTTTCCATGGGCTTTGGAGATACAAGGAGACCTAGTATTCAAATCCTGTAACAGGGACTGAAAATGTCAGTCTAACAGATATTAAATAACACATATTTTGTTAGAAAACACAATAGGTAAAATTTCTTCTTTAAGGAAATTATCCAGTGCTGTAAATAGAATATTGCTATGTTTCATTAGAAAAGCATTTGTTTCACTGTATGACAGATTTTATGAAAAAAAAATCAGCGAAGTTGTTCTCTGCATGGGCTACAAGTCAGCCAGAGCCTCAGCATGTGTTTTGTTTCTGCTGGCTGGCAGCACATGTGTCAAAGAACTTTCTCAGCTAGTACTACTTACTAAAAAATGTCTTTCACAGAAATGTCCAATCCCACAAGTTCCTGTGGTTCATCTCAGCTTTTATTGGGTATTCATTTTGCTGCCCTAGAGAATTATAAGAAGATGCTGAGCATCTGTGTTGCTGGTCCTAAGGCTTTGGCTACACTTACTGTGTAGTTATCCTTAATGCAAAATATCCTGTGCAAAAAACTAGGCAGGACACAGAAAAGCTCTAAACATTGACAATATTATTGCAGACATTTTAGAATCAGATGAACTGGGGAACAAAGCAGTAACATACACATCCTATCCTCATCTCTATCTATGTGTCAAATTATCCTCTCTCTATGAGGAAAACAGAATCTTAAGAACTGACCTGTTGCTCATCTAGCTATGAAGAAATCACTAATCTGTCATGATGTACACATGCCGTTCCACCTGGCAGGTAGATGTTTGAATTTTATATTTTGACAAAGATTTCAAGGAAGACAGTGTGCTCAAAAGGAAGAAAATCAACTGAGCATGATGTAGAACTCTGATTTATTTTTTCTTTTTTTTTTTTTTAAGCACTGTTAAAGGAATCTTTAATGAAAGCAGCTGAGTAAAGTGTCACAAAAAGAAATAGACTCATAGAGGATCTTGAGTACATTTGTGAGAGAACAATGGCATCCTTATGTTTCAAAATGAAGTAAGAATGTGGGGAGGCTGGGCTGAGAATGCTAGGATAATGAGGCTTTATGAGGAGGGCTGTTTTGTCCCAGAGAAACCTTTTCATTTGCCTTGGACAAGCTAAAGGCTGCAAGAGGTACAACGTATTCTGCCCATTCTGCCCATTCTGTGGCAGACAGCTATGGTTATTCAAGGGAGGGTCTCCCTTGCCTTATTTCTGAAGTGCTTTGTATTCATTCTCTCAAACTCCTGTTGGTCCTATTTCATCTATCTTAGGCTAATTCTTTGCTTGTGCTTGTGCTTGCAGTTGGTACAAAGCTGGGAGAGGTGGGTGATACATCAGAGGGTTGTTAGGCCTGTCAGATGGACCTGTGCAGACTGGACAATTGGATCAAAGGAACCTCATGGAGTACAACCATCGAAATGAAGAGTTGCTTTTCTGGGAAGGCATTATCAACCCTGTGTACCAATGTGGACCTGGAAGTGACAGTTTGGAAAGAAACTCTTCAGAGAAGAACCTGAGGGTTTTGGTAGCCAACAGGTTGAGAATGAGACAGCAACATGTCCATCACCCAATGGTGTTCTGACCTACATTAGCTAGAACATTGCCAGCAGGTTGAAGAAGATGATCCTCCCCCTCTACTCTGCAGTGGTGAGGCCTCAGCTGGAGTGCTGTGTCCAGTTCTGGATTTCCCAGTACAAGAGACAAAGAACTGATGGAGAGGGTCCAGCAAAGGGCTATGAAGACGATCAGGAGAGAAGAGAATCTGTGTTATGAGGAAAGGATGAGGGACCTGGGCCTGTTTAGCCTCAAGAAGAGACAACTGAGAGAGCCTCATCAATATATGTCAGTATCTGAAGGGAGGGTGTCAAGAGGAGGGGGTTGGACTCTGTCCAGTGACAGGACAGGAGGCACAAACTGCAACACTGAACCATGACAAACATACTGTCAGGGCAACAGAGCACTGGAACAGGCTGCACTGGGAGCCTGTGGAGTCTCTTGTTCTACTGATATTCAAAACCCACCCAGACATGATTTTGTTCAACCTGGTCTAGGTAAAACTACTTTAGCAGGGGAGTCGGACTAGATAATTTCCAGAAGTCCCAACCCCACTGGCATTCTATGATTCTGTGATCTTATGATCTCTTCTACGAAGGAAAGCTGAAAGTACTCATCCTCGAGGGGAGAAGGCTTGGAGAAATCTCATCAATGTATATAAATACCCAATGGAGAGGGTGAAGAAGAGAGAGTCAGACTCTTCCTAGTGTGCCCAATTACAGGAGGCAATAGGCACAACTTTGAAACACACAAAAATATTCTGGACCACAAAGAAAGACTTCTTTTACTATGGGTTTGGCTGAACATGGCAAAAGTTTTCCCAGAGATATTGCCTTTTCCATTCTTGGAGATACTGCAAACCTGTAAGGACGTGGCCCTGAGAAAACTGTTCTAGGGTACCTTGCTTGAGCAGGGGTGTTGGACTTGATGATCTTGAGAGTTTCTTTCCAGCATCATCCATTCTGTGATTGTGATATCTGTAAAATTATTCTTAGCTTAAGGGTGTGTTTAGGTAATACAGAATTAAAGCAATTAAAGAAAAAAATGTTTGGCCTCACATGGATAACTTAAATTTAGAGTTTAAATAGAAAATTAAGACAATAGAGGTGATATATTGAGGTTGTTTTATATGGTATGCTAAAAGAGTTACCCTAAGCACAGAACTGAGCTGTGGATCTCCCATGCACAATGAGAAACTGTGCTGTGTTCGTTTAAAATTTTTGAAGTGAAAATTTTATTAATTTTATTATGTATCACAAGAACTGATAAGCAGTGTATTTTTGTTAGAGTATCAAAGGAATATTTTATATCTATAACTGAACAATTTCAAAGCAGATTTGACAAGACAAATCAAGCTTGGTTGTCCCAATAATTTTTGAGATCAGCTGAAAAAATTCCTCAGTTTCTAAAATCCAATACTGTGGACAAAAAAAAGGATGTATCAATTTTATGTTTGATTTGCCAGCCTAATGAAGTCTTTAAGAAACAGTGCAAGACTAATATATTTCTTGGACTAGCTTGTAAGAAATGAGAGTAGGAGCATCGGGATATGTGATGGGCCACTGGAATTTGATAATGTACTTGGGCTGCCACTGCATAGTGAAAATTGGTCAACCTGGGAAACAGGGAAATAGACCAATTCCTAAAAAGTAAAAATGATTTGGAGTAAAGTGAAGTGCATGCATAATCTAAGAATCTAAAAATTCTTAGAATCTCTGGGGCACAACTAAAGAAGGTAAAACTCATTAATTTCTTACCTACAAACTATAGGTGCAGCAGAAAAAATTCACAGGTTGATGCACTTGTGGCTCAGGAGCCCTCATGTCATCTCATACACAAAGCTGGCTTTCCATTCCCCAGAAAAAGTATACGTGTTTTAAACAAAATTCAAGTAATAACCCACCCAATCTTTTTAAACCTAAAATATTTAACTGTAAGACAGGAGAAAATACTTAATAAATCCCAGGATTTTATTGTGAGCTAAATGGACTTTGTGTGTGGATTAACTCTATGAGCAAATAGCTGTCTGGCAAATAAACTGTTTGAAACAGTATAATTAAAAAATAGCATGTTGGTTCAGAAGCCATGTATGATAGCTTAAAAAAGGTGTCAGACTTTCAAGAGAAGACATGAAGAATTTAAATTATTTACTAAGGATAGGGTATAAACTATTTATTTATGAATAAATAAACTACAGAATAGAGCTAAATAAGTCCCACTTGTCTGTGAATTATACCAATAAAGCACTCCATTCACCTGAAGACAGAGGTTAAAGAGAGTCACTTGCAAGGTTCAATGAAGTTAAGAGCAAGTATACACACTTGCTAGTCCCTTTGCATAGAGAAGGACCCCACAGAACTAAATAACTGTATTGGAAGGGAAAAAATTCCATTACTTTCAATTGGGAAAACGCTGGAAAAGGTATTTAATTTAACCTTTCACTGAGCTTGCTTGTTCGGAGAGTTTTGGCATGTATCATCACGAAACCCAAGTTTGCATCTTTTCCTGTTCAACCCTTGCTTAAAGAGATGTTATTTTCCAGACTATTTGTTTATGCTTCGCTCCTGAGGTGCGTCACTAAAATGTGTTGTAAGAAAGTTTGATGTCACAACAGCTATTATATCTGATAGTACTTTACACCATGGGAAAACAGTTCAAAATGTAACAAGGAAGAACCTTAGAAATATTCAGAGCATAGGCTAAGGTTATAGAAATAACAATTTAAAAATCTTTTTAATAGAAAAATATACCTGGCAAAGTTAGCACAGCAAAGACTCAAGGCAGTCACTATAGAAGGGAACTGTCAAAGATGTTTGTTCTCAAATACAGGAGTCGCAAACAAAGTTTTCTTTGGAGCAGTGAGCTATGGAGGATGATGTGCCCTGAAGTATCTTATAGATACATCTCAGAACATTAATAAAGAACATATGGAACTAAAGGCATCATTTCTGAAATAGGTGGAAAGCAAATTAAAAAATTGTCTACAGATTTATGCAATAGGAGGCCTGATACAGTTCTTTGAGAAAATCTTTTTCAAAAAGAAAAAAGCAAGGGAATTCTTCTGCATAATGAGCTATCACTAAAATTGTTTGTCAATATGCTCAAATAAAGAAAGAAGCTGTGGTCTTAGTCTGATGAAATGAAAGATTTCATGTCTTTTTAATGGAAATTCAGTGTAAGTGAACAGAACCCAATTACTGGAATTGTCAGATAAATAACAGAGTAAGGTTGTAGAGATTTATTTGTTTTTTAGGCACATATGTATGATTTCCAACTTGAATACTAATCAGGAGGAGAAGCTGTATTGTAAATGCATGCTCCAGATATTTTTGTGTAAGAGGACAGCTGAGATAGATTATATACATGTCAATCTTTTATGACAGTAAATCTGTTTGGTCTTCCATGAAATATGGAAGACTATTACTAGAAATGTTACAAGGGATGAGACATGCTAAAGAAACTATTGAAATCACAGTCTATGGACAGCAGAACATTTGTAGAAGCTCATGATTAAAAAATAGTATTTGATTAAGAAAGGAATTTTTAGTGAGGTAATTGAGTAGTGATTCCTAAAATACTCAGAAAAAGGAAATATTACTTTTATTTTTTTAATGTATGTTGAGTGAATAATTGAAGTTTTATAGTGAAGAACCAAGTATGCTCTACATCTCCACAGTATGATGCCTAGGCTAGTAGATTGCAGTTTTTTAACCTTTTTTAAAGCTGTTATCCCAGGCTATGAGACTGATGGACTGAGCTTTGGCCAGTAGTCAGTATGACTTAGAGCCAGCTGGAACTGACTTCATTCAACACAGGGATCAGTGTTGGAAATTCCTGGTGTCATCTCACAGAAGCCACCTCTGCAGCCCCCTTGCAAACCTTGCCAGCAGCACCTAATGCACCATTCTTCCTACATCTCACAGGTCTTTAGAAATCTCAAATATATCTCAGTTTTGAGGCTTATTTAGAGAAAAGTCTAGGCAAGTGGACATAAACTGATGGTCCAGCAAAATGTGCTCTCAGATCAATACTGATTTCTGCTATTAGCCAAAAGAAGTACCCAGGTTCCTAAATAATATATTGCTTCTCTGAACCAACCTTATGTGAAATTTGCATCACTAAAGAGGACATCAGTGCAGGTTAATTAATCTCTGGTGATTTGTCATACCTAGCACAGCAATATCTAAGAGAGAAGTACTCTTTAGTGATTGTGAAGCGGAATGCTTCAGGAGAAGTATGAACAAAGCTTGCTGTTTCTGCTGCTGCAAACATGTTTGAATTTGCAATCACTCATTTGCAGACAAAATAATAAAGGGCTTGAAGAAGAAGCCAGGCTTGGAAGATATTTCTTGTTATATTATAGCACCAATCCAAAGGAACCTGGACCGTGTCATCAGTTGGTATTTTGTGTATGATAAAATTGAAACCAAGTGGACCCTTTGGTGAAATAATTTTAAGTTACAAGTTCCTCTCAGCAGAAATTGTAATTTATGGTTCTGTAGTGTTTAGTAAGGCTAGACGCTGACTGTGAGATTACCTCATTTGGTTAGAGATTACCTCATGGTGCTAAGGACACCTAGGCAGCGTGTTCAATCCCCATGTGGGCCTTTTGCTTAAGAGTTGGACTTGATAATCCTTGTGGGTCCCTTCCACCTCAGAATATTTTGTGATCTGTGACTGGTCTCTTCTTAGTGCCTCTATAGTTTTCAGTCATTTGAGTACTTATAAATGACACAAAGACAAGCTTCGTCATTTTCACATCCTATTCAGATCCATTCAGATCATTAATCTGAGGAGTTACGAATAATGTCAAATGACACCTTCTTTTTAGAAAAGATAGTAGCTTAACAAAATTCTGTAGAACACAAATGGGTCATCTCCTAGAGAGGGAACTTTTATTTCTCATAATTACCTTACTAGTAAAGAAGAATTTCTTTTATCTTCTATGCATTTTCATGTGTAACTAGAACAACATTGCTTGCTTGATTTTTTAAACAATAAACATGGTCAGGAAAGGAATATTTAAGACAGCAATCAAAAATATGATAGGCCTCTTGAATAAATTTCTATAGTCTTTGAACCACACATTTAACTTGTACAAGGCCATAATTTTTGCTTGAAATCTTTGCTGCAGTACACTTTGGTTATGGTAATAAGTTTGGGTATTTTATATTACACTTTCAGAATGGGAGAAATTATTGAAATTGGAACCTAGTTTTTCTTGAGTGAAAAAGTACCCTTTTCAAAAGTGACTACCAAAACATTGACATTCTAAAATATTAGAGCTATTTGAATTCAGTGCTCGGGAGCTTTACTTGGAGTAGATACGTTTCATTTTGTCAAAATGACATACTGACAGAGTGTTGTTAAGCCTTTGCTTTAGACTTATGACACCAATCATCTCAGAATCCTTCCATGGAGAGTGAGTTCTCCAGGGAAATGGTGAGCTCCTCAGGCAGGGTCATGTCCTGATCCCCTCCCTAGGGATGCCCATCTCTTGTCATGGCCTTGGGGGGGTGGTGGTTCCAAAGAACTGAGGCTCTTAAAGCTAAAGTCAGCATTTAAAAAATTCTTTCTGCTTTCATAAAGTCCAACAGTCTTTCAGTAGAAATTCAGAGAATTTTCTGGTCAAGATAACAAGTTTCCCCCCCCCACTCTTTCTGGTCCCATGCAGTTAATATATGATTTGATCTATGTATGTATAATAAAATATATAACTTACATGTTATATAATATTTATGCTTTTCTCCCCTCAGCTTTGGGAAAAGGTTTTGCACAATAGGTTTGTGCAACTATATAAATGATGAAAATTTGATATGATTTGCTCCTGTGGGTCTAAAAATGTGTATATAATTCCTAAAGCCAATATCCAAGTCTTAATACACTTGGCATTATAAAATGCTGTCTGTCAGGTATCCAAAATAATGAATTTGGCAAATAGAAAAATACTGCAGCTTATAAACCAAAGAAAAACTAATCTTTCTGGAAGTTAGTACAGCACGGAAAACATAATTTTTGTAAGTGACTTCAAAATGCATTTTCCCCTTTCTTGCATGGTGCTGTGTTTGCATGGTTTTCTGTTCATGATATTTAATTTTTACTTGTAATAAGCCCTGTAAAGAGAAGTGCATGTGTTTTTAGTTATTCTGGTTTTGCTTGTTTTATAAACAAGGGTTGTAATCTCTGAAATAAAAAAAAAATGATTTGTTTCCTCATAAGCAAACGACAGGCAGGTTGAAGGGAAAACACAGTTGTCACCAACAGCTTTTTCAGAGCTTTCAGAAATGCCACTAATTCTATATTCATAAGACAGAATGATTTTTTTTTTTTTTTAATGTTATGAAACTTTGATTTTCAGCAATTAAGGAAACAAGTGATGTGAAGGAGGAAAACGTATCAAAGTGCACAGAAGAAATCCAAATTACAGGGAGGTAAACTAGAGTGGAAACTTAGTACAGATTAAATATTCTATGGTATATGTATTTTGCTGGGTATAAGGACTGGGAAGACTGGAGAAAAAAAGTAGTTCTTCAAAATATGTAGCTCTAGGAGCATAGGATTAAGCCCATAAGATACAGGAAAAGTAGATTAGCATTTTTGGGTAATTTGATTTCTTGTTATAACATTTGAACTTCTTTTACTAAAAAATGGCAAGTTTTGACTCTTGCAACAGAGAATTATAGAAGTGTATGGAGTGAGATGTGTACTTTGAGAACATATATGTCCTCTTTCCCCATTTTCTGCATTAAATATTTCTGATGTCACAAACAGATATGAAATTTGGATTACTCACTTGGAAGCTGTTAAATTTTATGGTTATTAAGCCTAGATGCTGGATGAAGAGAAAACAGCTTTAATTCAACAGACCAATTTTTGAGCCAGAGAGGTCTTGCAGTTATATGTAAAAGGAGACCAGAGAATTACTACTGAAATTGAAAAAATTAAATTTATTATCCTTCTTTGACTGAAAGTGCCAGAACTAAGAAGGTGTACACTTTGGGAGAAAAATGTTTTTTCTATTGCTACAGAACTGATCATGCCAAAGAGTGGAAAAGTATTTAGAGCTTCACTGAGAATAAGATAAATAATTGGCATCTGATGATTTAGCTTCCAAAAGCTCTTTCAAAAGCTCCCACCAGTACCTCCCACTAATTTGCACTTTCTGTGGGAATTAGACTTCCAAGTATGGACTTTACAAAAGTGAATTGTTGTGAATATTTGAGAACCTCATCTCTGACCTGGTGCAACTGATAAGTCTGAGATTTATAAAGAAGCCAGGTATCTTTTCTTGGAAGTAAAATCTGATGCTCCCCTTTTAATTTTCTACCTCTGTCCTTCTGAACAGACTCAATCTACCTTGTTACCAGAAAAGAAGAAATTAATAAGAAGAAATTAACCCTTTGATCATCTGCTTCTTAAATTGAGCCTTTCCCCGTTCTTACATAGTTGAAAATGAAAAAGAGAAATGCTGAAATTATCATATCTGAAGAAAAGTCAAATAAGTTACAGAGGACAAGATTGTATTTGTCCTGAAATATGCAGATAATACTGATCATAAAACTACAGAAAAGCTTTCAGTGGATCTTGAATACACAGGCTGGTGAGCAGATCATCTTTAATTTTTCCATCCTGAACTTCAATGTGTCACTAAATGGCATGTCTGAATTGGATGAATTTTCAAAGAAATGTTCTGTTCAACCATGACATCTATTTCATTGCCCTGGATTCTCTTTCTCTGTAACAAATCCAGCTGGAGATGTCACACAAGAAACAAAATCTTGTTATCAAAAAGTATTAAATAGATCTCAGTGTTTTTCAGCAATTTTCTGTGTGTCAACTTGTAATGACTACAAGTGTTATTTTTTCCAATAAAGAAATTAATTAGCTTTCCAATGCATGAAAATTTGCTAAAACATTCAACATCAAAATGTAGGATGGTTGGGAGGTATGATTTGAAGTTCTTTTCTGTTAATTTCTTTGTACATTTGTCCTTTTTTTAGCACAAAAGTTTACATATTTGCTGAAAAGAAGTAAAACAGGGAAACAAGATGTTCATGTCTATTGTGGCAAACTAGAGAAAACTTAGGAAAGTTGTGAATTTTAGATATTTAAAGTTTTCTGACTTTTTTTTGCAAATGGTTGTTTTAAATCAGAATTTTGTATAGCTTTTATAAAAATAGTTTAAAAATTCCTCCTGATTTTATTTTTATTTTATTTTTATTTTTTATTTTTATTTTTTATTTTTATTTTTAATTTTATTTTTTATTTTTTATTTTTTTGCTTAATATATACACAGGGTGATTCTCATGTCATTGGGTGAATTCAAGTTATAAATACATGTTAATATTTTAAAACAGACTTCAGCAGAACTCACATATATTGAAATTTATGACAGACTGGAAGTGGCTTTATTTCCTTCTGTGTTTGTCCACGTACCAGTAACAAATGACCTGACTGAATTAATGAATCACAATAATGTCAGCACTGTACTTTTATTTTTAATTGTGCAATCTGTGGTGAGTCGAGGACTGAATTGTAGAAATACATCTGGTTATGCTAGAAAAACTTCTCTGTCACATGGCCAGAGTTCACCTGGAGGGTGTACATGCCAAAACATGAAGGCACAACAATACAGTATATGTATTGCAATTAAAAAATACCACATGGAGAAGGAGCAATAATGACATCAAGATAGATTTACTTGTTCTGTACTCTGTTCTCTTAGAGATCACGTTGCTGAAACTTAAAATAATTGACATAAACATCTGTGCATTATTTATAGTTGTTTTGCCCACTGTTTCATAATTTTAAGATTCCCCAAACTCTGGTGGGATTTTTCTAGCAGGCAGGAAGTTGTGGTCATTGCTTCACTGAATATTCCACCCTGCTTCAGGCAGTGGAGTCCAGCACATTTTTTCAGTAAGTGTGGGATGGAGACAAGATGATGAGGGATGAAATTGTAGTGTTCAAACATTACAAAACTTTTCCTGAGACAGAGTCATCTTGATTCTTTCTCTTTTTTCTTCCCTTTTTTTTTTTTAATAAGGTTATTGAGGGTCTGCAAGCTACTGCTGCTGCTGCAAATGAGCTGCTGCTCATTTTTAAAGGTAACATAGCAATTTGCTTTAAGGCTATAACAAAATAAGATTTGCCCCAACAGTTTTGTGGCTGTTTAATATCTTGAATTAACCAATTTGGATACAATTTAATAAGTTGCCCATCATTTTTATATAGAGGGAACAGTCATGTGCAGTCTTGGATCATAGGTTTGGGGTTCTTTTAGCTGTTTTTAGTAGGTTTTCAGTGTAAATTAGAAAAAAAAAGAGTTTTTATTGAAGGTAACATATCTAACACATACTTCAGATATAAGATTTGAATCTTTAAGTTAGGGTAAAGCAGAGAGGATGTTTGCATTAGAAACACTAAATAACAAATAATTCTTATCTGTTGCTAGCACATTGCGTTCACTAAAACATTCTGTAAATATCTTCATTCATGTCTGGACCTGACACAGGGTATATTATCTTTTGCTTAATTAGTGACATTTTCAGTTTTTTCTCTACTTCTCCTGAAGTGAAAATTCATTTCAAAGTTTTATGAGATGTCAGACTTCCTCTAACAGTGTGAAGAAACAGCTCGGAGGCTCGAAGTAAAAGGTTTTGGGCCATGATTGACACACTATAGTAGGTCATATGCCCCCTAGACAAGCAGTAAATTCTGAGCTGTACTACAAAATACAGGTGTTTCTAAAGAAGATTCTGACTGGATAATTTGCAAGCATCAGCCTATATATCAAGTGTAGCAGAATTTAATGGCTTGTGAAGAATCTTTCTCTGCTGGATGTGCCCAGGAAGGAGTGGATGCTGTGTGTGTGACAATGAATTATATCTAACCGCTGGAAATGGGGATTACAGATTACACTGATGAAAAACACAACCATCACTCAGACAGACTTTGACAGGACCTTCCAATCAAAATTCCATTTTCTGGCCCTGGTGGGTTAATTTACAGGCACACACATATGCACAAAGTTTGAAGTCCTATTGATGAAGAAATCACATCTTCACAAACAAACCTGGTTAAAAAATCCTCTTGGAAATGACTGTTTTGTTAATGTAACCAGTGTACGAGATGATGGAAATGCGTTTACACAACACACTTTGTATCACAGTGTCAGAATGATTTCACTGACAGTTATGACGTTCCTTCCTCTCCCTCCTCCCCTGCCCCACCCAAATATTTTAATACAAAAGGAATTTTAATACCATGAAGATGTATTTTTGTATTTTCCTGGCTATTCTGTCACAGTTAATGATGGATACACATTTTTTGCTTGGTTCAAATTTTGAACTACCAGTGCTGTATGGAGACTACTTTTCGGTACCCTGCATTTCTGTGACATACATTTTCTGCTTTCTTTTGGCATAATTACAGCTATTTGCATGAAAAGAGAGGGTGGCGGAAGGGGTGGACTTAGAAATCCACCTACTCTCGTTGTTTACTCTTTGCATAAAGTCATAATCCCTGATGAAGTAATCAGCATTTCTGCAACAGCATATCATTAAAGTTGCACAAAGGAAGTCGCACTTCAGGGATTCTTATCTGAAAGGATTCCGAAGGCTGTTACCTGGTGGCTGACTTCAACGGGACCTGGAGACAGCCAGCATGTCTCACTATCAGAACTACTTTCCCTGAAGACAACCAGTAAAATTGCCATTGTTTTCAGTGAAGCAGAATGATAACCTCAATGAGAAAAAGGAAATGAATATTGAAGAAACAAAGATGCTTCTTTCATGCAAATTGCTTTACTAATAAATAAAAAAGGAGGAATTAGAACCAGGAAATATAGGAGATAAAGAGAAACTGTTGTCTGAATTAATGCTTTTCAAATTTTCCAATGAGGCATTTACTCAGCATTTAGTAGCAATGTTCATTATACTTTGATAATTATTTAGAGCTTTCTCCCTCACAAACTGCTTGTAGTGAAAGACTGTATCATGGTTCACTAGTTAGGGATTCTTTTTCACCATTATGCAAAAACGAATAAAGAGTAGTTTTTCTAGGAAGAGGGCTGGGAATCTGTGAAATAAAGCAACTCAATTAGAGGAGACCTGAAGTTAATGGGAGTGTGTTCTGTAGGATATGTATATTTTAAATTAGTGCATTCTAAAAGAATAATCCAAATTTAATTAAAACTGAAAAAGCAACACCACAACCACACCTCCTCCAAGGCAAAACTGTAAAATCTTCCCTTGCTGTCTACCCACCACAATATCAGCAAAAAGGAAACACAAGTAAATTGGATGGTGAATGTTTTAAAGTTCAGTGAATGTTGTAAAAGCCAATGCTTACCAACTGTTACTGTGGAGTAACACTAATGTTACTTGTCTTTCCTTCAATTTGTGTTACCACAGTTTTTTTTAAGGTACTTGAAGTTTGTAACTTGAAGGAAATCCTGAGACTCTAACTTCTAGGAAGACCAACTCTGTCTTCACTGAGCTAATTTTTTTACATTATGCCCAACTTATGCATATATCTAGTCAATATGTTCCACTGAGATAAGGAGAGACAAGCTCAGACAAATAATAAATACTGATTAGACTGTATATATCTTAATAATTGACAATTTAAAAATAATATATATGCAAAGTTCAGTGTTCAGTGCCCAGTGGGACACTTTTATTTAATGGTACCTATTGAGACAAACTGATTTTTTTTCCTACATTTTTATAAGGTTGTACTATTTGATACTAGCAGTCAAGCTGAAGGGAGGAAAAATAATTGCATTATATTCTTTCAAAAATCAGAATATGCAAAGAAATATTTTATTCCCTTTAGGTGTTTTTTCCCTGTCTCTAATTTGTTCAGAGCACTTATTAGAGCCTACCTATTTTGTTTCTACTTGACCCAGTCAAAGCAGTTTGAAGACATTTACAATGATGAAGTGGGAGCTTCAATTAACCTTCTTGGCTGAGATATTTGATATGCATGAGTTACTATATAACAGCTTAATTATCTAATACTCTTTGTAAAAGATTTCTAATAAAAAATGGAATTGATTTATATATTATGAGAGCATAATCATTTATTTAATTCCTCATCAAATTTCTTTTGCTAAAATGTATGTATATTAACCACCAAACTAGGAGACCAAGACCAATAGTCAGGACCTGACAACTTTTGAACTCTCTGTGTTTTGATAACTTTGCTTTGAAGGAGAAGCAAAGATGCTGATAACCAAATAACCAAGTTCTCCAGAGCTGCACTGCAGTCAAAACCCATTAGGGCTGTAGACATACATTTAAATTTTTATTCTGGAGATCAGTTGTCATAATTTGCAACACAATACACAAAAAGACATAGAAATTGTTTTTTTTTTTTTAGTTTTATGGAATTTAATTGATATTTCTTATGCATATTTTAAAATTATCTTATTTACCCCTATTATTTTTTGTCATTTAAATTAACATTATCATTGTCTTTAATAAGAATATAAATCTATATGTTTTCTTAAAGATTGTATACTTGTGAAAAAGAACATAGGAGTAGATGTGGGCTCAACTATGTGAAAAAATCACAGTGTTTCAGACTAAGTCCTGGTTTATCTCAGTTCTGATGCAATCTAGGGCCATTCCTAGAGTGGAATAGTGAAATTCCTGGTGGTAGTAGTGAAATAGTGTTTGTCTTTACTGGATCCACTGTCCAGGCTCCTTTCTGAGAGTGATAGTTATGAGACTGCAAAGGAAGAAACTGAGGGACCAAAGAATGGAATGATTTCTTGAAGGCAAAAAATGGAGCTGGTGACAAAGAGAGGCATCAGTATTAGCGTTTGATTCCTTTGTTATCTGCATTACTTACATGGCATTTGTTTCTTCGTTGGGTTAGTTTGGATTGTTGTTGGGTATTTTTCAAATTTTTGTTGTGGAAAAGACTCAAATCTGAGAAGTGTGGTTTTAAAAAGAATTAAGAAATAGCTGGGGAAAAAAAATGAAAAAGGAAAAGTCAGAGCACTAGTCAGCAGACGAGAAAATCGAAGCAGCCAGGGTGAAATCCTTGCTGAAGCTGATGTGAAATTTGTTGATGTCCTCTGGGAATCCAGAATTTCACCGTTAAGAGAGGTGGTAAGGATTAAATCCCCAAACATCTGGAAAGAGTGGTTCAAAGGTGACATTTAGTAAGAGGCTTGGGAAGTGAGTAAGGAGCAAGAGGAAGTAGAAAATAATGATTCAGAGTTGTAAGCAAGAATAGGCTTGCACAGATATCTAAAGGTGGGAAAAAATAAAACAAAACCATCTCTCATAACTCAGACAAGGTGAAGATTAATGTTTTCTGCATGAAGGCTTGTGTTTTTTCACTCCTTTGAAACATAGTTCCCTCTCCAGTAATAAAGATAATAAGTGTAAATCCCTCGCAAGGCAAACACAGATAAAGAAGGTTTGCTAAAATTGATAATAAAATAGAATATTTTTGTCTTGTTATTTAGATATTGTACTTAATTTTAAAAAATTTGTTTCAGCAAAATTCTCAGAATCTTATCTTTTGTGCATTTCATATACAAAATATCACCATTCCCTTCCTTTCAGGAGAGATGTTCACTATGATTTGACTTATTTGCCCCAGGTTGCCTCCACCCTTCAGGTGCTTGCAGTGAAAGTCCTAAGTGGCCTTTATGATGAAAAAGAGAATTTTATGCCCAGCAAGCAGGTTGTCTGGCCTGTAAGTAGGTATGCAGGCCAGGGAGGGTGACCAGGGGTGTGGTGAAGCTCCTGCCTGGCTGTTGGTAGGAAACTCTGTTCTCTTTGGTTGTACACAGAAGTGATCTATTAGCACAGTGTCAGAGTTCTATACATTTTTTTTCTATAAAATTCAGAAGCTGAATGTAGGAGACACAGGGCTTGCTTTGTTTGGTGTTTATAACAATTTCTTCTTTTTTTTTTTATATTTTTTTAATTCCCTCAAAAATTTAGACATCTAATTTCTGCTTCAGTTACATTTTAATGCTCAAGTGTTGTCTTGGATATCACCCGAAAATAAAATAGAGACTGCAGATTATGCTTTTCTTTTGTGCATTGTAAAGTAAGGAGGAAATTACCTCCCTTTTATGAAAAATGAAGCTGTTAACTATAATCACTCTCAGTGTGGGACTGAAATGGTAGGCATTTCTTTGTTAGAATGCTTCAAATTGTATTTACTATATTAATTTTTTTTCTGACACATTTCTAAGGTGTCACAGTGCCTATCTGTGTTACAAGTTAGTGCAAAAATAATGGTCAAATCCTTACTTTGTTGACTGGGGTCTGCATTTTCCTACAAAATCTACAAAATATATTGGTAGAAAAGGCTGTCTTTCTGGAAACAAAATAATTGATTAGTGAGTCAATGCTTCAGGAACAGTATAAATCTGACATACTTTTGTATCAACTAGAAACCGACCAACACATCTACAGAGGAGGTTCAGTCTGGTTCAGAGCAAAGAGCAGGAGGTGCTCAGGGTATTTACATTTCTGCAGTGAAATTTGAATTTGCAAATAGAAATTCTAATGATATAAGATAGGAATTATAGTAATTCAGGCCAGGATTCTCATTCCTAAACTAGTCAGTGAACATTAATTTGAAGGTACAGGTCCATGTCGTCCTAAAGTATGAAGTAGGTCAATGATACCCTCTGGGGTAATACAATTGTCATAGTAATTGTAGAGCTGGAGAAGCAGAAGGTTTAAGATGGAATAAAGGTTTGGAATACTGAAAAAGTCATCCATGATAAGCTGAAAAAAAATGAAATTCTTTACTAACATAAATTTGATTTAAATTTGATTTCTTTTTTCTTTTTTTTCCCTATAGAGACTGGTTCACTGAAAAAAAAAATCCAACAAATTTTAACAAATGAGGCCATTTCTATATTAACTTTCAAGAGCTGGAAATAAAGCATAAGAAATAACAAAGATGAATCTCCAAAAGTTTTAAAAGGAAAACTTTGATGAATAGGGATAAAAAAATAAAAATCCCTCTGAAACTGCTTAGAAGCTGTTTGCTGGAATCAGAGAAGTTCTATTTTCAAGCACCATAGATATGTTCCCTTTACCTGCTTCAATATAGCCTTTACTTGGGATTGCATATTTTTGGATGCAGAGAACATACAATATCATTAACTATACTGTTATAAAACTAAGTTACTGTAATTTTTTTTCCTCTCCAAATTCAATTTTCTAGTAGCCATAAAAGAGGAAAAACATTATTTGTATAATGAGCCCTTTTCTCTCTCTCTTCTGCTGACATAAAAAGGGATGATTTTTTTCCGTATAAATAACACAGTCACCAAATATTTATCAGTTTTTCCAGTAAACTCTAACTATATGTGGTAAATGCATGGGAAAGGACTTGACCAGACAGAATAGAAAGAAGAAAACATATCAGCATATAGAAATATGTTGGGTTTTGTGTTATTATAATCATCACACAGGTGACTGAGATGGTGAGAAAATAGTTTTATTCTTTATCTGACAATTTTTCCTCCCCCGTCATTACACCGTGTCATGCCATGAAGCTTTACAATGCTGATACAGTTCCTGTAGGTTTGCTTAATGGTAAACATGCAAAAATCACTCAGCAACAGCTTAGAAAAAAATATCAAAAGGTCTTTGTTTAGTGGCAGAGTTAAGTTTCTCCTCTGACAACTTCAAGCAACAGGAATGCAGAAAAAGAACATTCTCAGTCAAAACACTGAGCAAAGTTTAGGCACATCCAGGTATGCTCAGGATACAAAGTTCATTCAGCAAGATAAATGATGACATTACAGCAGACATACAAGCTGGCAGAGATAAACTAATATTTTGGAAATCAGAAAACATTTTTTTTTAGATCCTGCAATACTTTGCATTTGTTGTCTGCTGCTGGCAGAAGGGGAAAAGAAGGCAAGGGGGAGTGGAACAGGAATGAAGAAAAGAGCGTCTGCTGTCTTTTCATCTCTCTTGAAAGCCCTTGAGTTTTTTCCAAGATTCCAAGATTCTAAGATTCTAAGGTCAGAAAAGGGATAAAAAAAGGAAGTGTGCATATAATGTGAACATAAATACCTGGTCATCTTTCAGGTAATTGGTAAACAGGTAATTCCATTAATTGGTTAGGAATTTCTAAGGCTGGCTTGCTTTATTCTTCATTAGGATGCTGAATCCCTTTTTGAACACATGTATAACTTTGGCTTTCACACTAACCCTCAGCAAAAATAATTAATCAAATATCACATCAATCGAATGATCCATTGTATGTCATCTTAAAATCCCTAAACAAGTGCACTCACATTTGTATCCCTCCACAGAATTTGTACTTTTTTGGATCCCAGTTCTAGCTGTAGTGAGGATATAATTTCATTGTGCTGTGTGTTGAATTAGGTATTTCTTGTTCTTAAGCGAATAAAACAAACAAGGAACAAGGGAAATAATGCTATTCTTCTTGTAGGAGAGGGGAAGACCAGAGGAATTAAGTAGCTTGCAGAGGGGGTACAGCACAAAAGGCACGGAACCCAGAAGGGTTGCAGATGTCTTGGAGGAATCTTTCCTTTAAGCATTTGGCTTGTAAATGTTGTTGATTATGTTGGTTGATTGTGAGGAGAAAAAAAAAAAAAAAAAAAAGGTGCAGCATTAACAGTGTCTCTCAGAAACCTGTTTCATGTCTCAGACTATGATTTGCAAGATGCAGACTCATCTCCTCTCATTTCCCTCACTCCTACCCCCCACACATGCTTTCAGCCTGACACATATTTTTGTGCAATAGCTCCCAATCATTTTCTTTTCTTTCCAGTTAAGATGGGAGCCTTGGAGTTAGGGATTTACTAATTGACATGATTCAGTGGTGGTTTGGCATATATATTTTTCTTTCTTTAGTGTCTGGTTAGCTGGAAAAATCTTATCTATTCATCATCGTTTCTAAATAACCACAAGTCATGGATGTTCTGGCTGTATCCACCAATGTATCCAATGTACAAGGTTGTTTTCTTGGAAGGAGCAACAGTATTGGTGCAGTAAATGAGGAGTATGATTGAATGTAGTCAAGTAAGAATTTTTCCTTTTAATGCCTTTTTTCTTTGAAGAAATATATTTGGAATAAATAGAAAAAATAAAATAGAAATAAATGTAAAAATTAAAAAATAAATTTGGAAAATATATTGGAAATATATATATATAGTGAATATATCATATAGAGTGAATAATAGGTAATATCTACTCCCTTTAACTGCTTCAGTCATTAAAGATTCAAATTATAATCCAAGATAAACTAACTTCAGGAGGTCAAGTTTACTATGGGTTTTATTATCCCATGAAAAACAGAAACAGGGTTGATAGTTTTCTTCAGGGCAAAAGTCCATTAGTAATTGACACTAAAAACCTGTTAATTTCATAGTCTTGCTCTAAATATTTTAATCTTTCTCAGCTGCTGTAAAAAATGAGTGGTTTGTTTTCCAGTGTGTGGTGGAGCCAAAAATCCAGTCTAGATGAAAATGAGTTAATCAAATGAAAGGGAGAGATGAAACAAAATTGAGAGGAAGGAATGTAAACATGTATGTGATAGTGAATTGCAGTGTAGGTGTTAGTCTTGAGTGTGCTCATTTTGGTGCTGTCTCACTGCTTAGCTTAATCACATGTAAGGCCTTTAGGTTCCTTGCCATTTGAGTCAGGAATGGGCTTTGTTCCATGTGCAAGCAGCATCTAAAATAACTGGATGTTTATGCATTTTCAGAGCTAGTGGATGTTTTTCATGTGGTTTCATTAATTTTTATTGTACAAGATATTTTCGTATACTTTGGAGAACACAGACCATATTTGCTGTCTTCTGCTGGCAGTGGAAATTATCTAAAGGATTAGTATAGGAATTATTATCCCTTATTATTATATAAGGAATCTGCTATTCTGACTCACTAGCTGCTAAACTAATTACACTGATGAGCTACTATTCCTACTATATGGATTGTAGGTTTAATTAGCTGTAAGGATGCATACCACCCTCGCATATAGGAACCCTGTGGCAATTTAAATACAAATAACTCCTTTTCATATTTTTGTTGCCTACTATCTTGTTAACACATCTTTGAATTTTCTTTTACATATCAAGGAGAGCCCACCTCTTTAGTTAATTTATTCTTAGTGATTGTTTTGCAAGAAACAATATTACAATCAATGCCCTTGGGTATGATCTTAGGTCTTGAAAGTATGACTGAGTGCACATGGACTTTTCAAGAGAACACTCCAAATTTGAGAGACAAGAGAAGTAATTTAACTTAGTCTGACTTTCTTCAATCCTGGGTTAACTCAAAATTACCTTATACTTGCTGTGGATAAAGAATACACAACGTTTGTTACGACAACTGAACTGAGGTTCAAAAAACTTTTCTAAACTGCAGCACTGTCAGAACCCTTACTGGTTTTAGCATTCTACAGCTATAAAGCCAACAATTTGGAGATATGGTTAATTTGAACATTGGTAATAAAAATTTTCAGGGGCTTTTATTTCTAGAATATCTTGGTGTCTAGAAGAAGGTAAGAAACACAGAATTTGCCTGCCATGATTCCAATTAATAAAAGAATGTTGAAGCAGATGAGCACAACAAACAGAGAAAGCATTTACCCATAAAAATTTGTCTCTCTCTTTTAACCATAAAGTGAGGGTGTTTTTTGTTATCGTTTTTTGCTTCCTGAGAAATCTGTGGGCTAGAGGGTGGGGTAAAAACATGCACCCTCTTGCATTCCTCCTTGCCCAAACTTGGATGTCACTCAAAGCTTGTGCTTCAAGTCTGCCTGACTGTGAGTAGGAAATTCTGTCACTGTGGTAAGCACTAAAATATTGTGGTAAATATTCTGATTTCATTCAAATTTGTTTTGAAATAACATTGCTCATTAGTCTTCACAAGAATGTATACTAGTAACCTATATTCACCTTGTGTAAAGAACACTACTTAATTTTATAATTAATATTATTAATTTTACTACAGATTAACTTTTTAAAAAAAATACAGTAATTTTATAATTTCTTTAATTTTGGTTTTCTTTCTATTATTTTCCTTTTATGTTTTTTATATTGGCCAGAAAATTGATCTGAGAAGTCACTCTAAAATTTAATAAGACTTTTCCAATTTTTTTATAATTATTTCTAGTTGTCATTAAATGTTTGCTTTCAATACATATAAAAATATGGTTTAGAAGCCTGAATTCACTAGAGGAAATTCTGAATGGAGAATGTGATCTGAAAACTCTTGTCTCAGAGAATATGCTTAGCAATTACAGCTATTAAATTCTTTGGTTAAGAGTTTTAAAACAAAAATAAATTCTCCAAAATTAGCTCTAGAAAATAAATCGATTCTCTGCTGGAATCAGGAGAGCTAATCATTGAATAAACATAGGAATAAATCTTTAAAATTATTTTGATCTCTCAGAAAAACAATGTATGCTTCTAATAAGAAAGGTTACAGAGTATAGAAAGATTTTCAATGGAAAGTGCATGTAGAAAGGTTTCCAAATCTTAAGTGCCTTCTTTGAGTTCCAGAATCTAAAAATCTAGCTAAAGATAGATTTGTACTTATAAAAATAAGTAAAATATTTTCAATAATCTAAGAGAAGGAACAAGGAATATAAATTAGATATAGTTTACTAACACACATTTTTGTTCTGTAATAGGCATGCCTTTCATTCTTATTTCATAGTAATCTTTCTCTTACCAAACCAAAGCTGAAAACCCAGGAAATTCATAAAAAATGTCATTTTAAAAGTATTAGGGTTTATGTCTAATAAGTCTATCTATAATAACAAAATATATGGCCACTGGAATATGACTGTGGCAATGTGACATATGTGTGTGGAAATGTGCTGTTAGATACCTAAGGTAACACTCATTTTAATTACTGATTACTCATAAAATTATCTAGGAGTGGGTAAGGAATGCCCTCAAGACATTACCTACCCAGATCAGATCCCTTTCTTGAGAAAGAATTGCTTCCTTTGCAGTCAATGGATAGAGGTGACTCTAGAAAATGGAAGAAATTTGGATGCAATATATAAAGGAACACCAACAAAAATGATATCTCTATGTATGTCCATATACTCATTTACTTCTGGCTTTTTCCCAACGCTCCTCAGCTGAAAATGCAGAGGCAGGCCTTTCTTGAATAGTACATGAAAACCACACTGCTAAACCCCCACGTGACTCTTTGAAAGCGCACCCCATGGCGATAGGCTTTCATAGCTCAGCTTCCAAGGAGGCTAAGCCTCATTCAGAAACCCAAATTATCAATTTCTCTTGTTCAGAAAGCTTGAACAATTCAGGGAGATAAACATACTTCTGACCCATTGCCTAGTGATGCCTATTCTAAAAACTTGTCCTCAGTGGAAGTCACTGTGAAACAAAATGCTATGACACTTCAGGGTTGTGTAGTTATGGACTGAGGTTATAATGGTCCTGAAATACACTTCAGGCTCTGTGCTCTAAGCTTGCAGAGCACCAGCTCACCTCATTGAAATCACGTTAATCCCCCAAAAAGCAGGAACAGTCAATGGCACTAAAGCTTCAAATATGAATGATCAAGAACATGTGAAGTTGCTGAAAGAATATTGTCTCAGTGGGAGGACTTAGGGAAGCGATGATCTATAATCCCATGAATGACTGTCCTTTTTAAGGAAAGTTGCTCCAAATGCCTCTTGGGATATATTAGAGTCAAACCTTTATTTTGTCTTCTTATTTTCAGAATGAACAAGTAGGAATTATCTTTTTTTTCCTTGCAATGATGAAAAGAATCAAATGGTCTAGTGGATTATACACCCTCTTGAACTCGATTCCCAGGAAGGATACAAACGTTTTGGATTTGTTATCTTGGCCACTTTAAACTACACTGCTTTTATCAATGTAATTTAAACTACAGGGTCAAATATAAAGATAAATAAATATATATATATATATATAAAGATGTATAAATATAAACCATGTATAAGTTTTATATATGATATGTCAGATAATCTGTATGATTTGTCAGATCCTCAGTATTGGAGTCTTTTTTAAACTACCTTTTTGACTCTCTGAGTATCTGTGTGGGAACCATGTTGACAACGTTTTCTCTTAATTCTCCTTGGTAACAGGCACAGAGAAGTTGTAATAGACTAGAGGATGATTTTTTTCCCTTGTAGATTAGGAAAGGAGCCTGTTCCACTGAATTATCTGACATTAAAGAAAGCATGACTCATCACATTTCTGCTGATTTTGAGAAATTAAAATATTTTGGCCAGACATCTCGGAATTTGATTTTATTCTGGGTTGCTCTGATTTATTTAAGAAGTCTTAACAAAAGACAGACAGAAGGAACACTGGGAAGAAAAAACATTTGTGGTCTAGATTATTCTAGCCCATCTGCTTTTGGAAATAGGTTTTGACCAAATCGTTTGAGGAGGTTAATAAGGAATGGCTTTTGGTGCTGCCCTTCTACTGAAGAACAAATATGTTTGGCAACTCTGAAGCCATCCGTCAGCCAGATAGGAGGAAGCTCCATGGGGGAGGTGTCGCTTTGACAGATGCCTGCAGCTCTTGCTTGAATTGAATGGATTGTACATCTGGCTGCCTACAACTATATCACGCAACAAGGCACAACCTCTTTGTCTCCCTGCCTCCCACACCCTACCTCTCCACTCCCCCTTTGTTCTGGGTCTGAATCTGTGGCTGGGACACCGACTTCATCGTGCAAATGTGGGTAGAGTCTCCCTTCACTGCCTGCTAAGAATTGCTTTGCAGAAATGTGGCTGCTGTCCAGACGTCTGTTCTTGTCTCATCTTGTACTTCTGTTTAGACCTTTTGATCTCATTCCTGCCTCTGTTGTTTTGTTTGTTTTACTTCTTGTCCCAAGAATCCTGTTGCTTTTCTGGTCTCTGAAGCCCTTCCTTCAGTTGCAGAGCCAGTCTTTCTGTCTGCCCTGTCCAAGGCCTCCACCAGGCTGCAAATAGGTTATCCAGCTGGCAACTGCAGTTATCCATCACACCAAAGGACAACTGTGGCAATATAGCCTGTGACTGGGAGATCTCTTTGACTCCCAGATTTAAGATGATATTTTGTGGTCAATATTGGCCAGAATTATTACTGTCTTTGAAGTGTTATGTGCGTCTGGACCCTTGCAAGGTTTTTAACATTTTATTTAATTTTGTTTTCCTGGCTATAGCATGGTTTGTAGCCACCTTCCTTTCTAATTTTTTTTTTATTTTTTTAATCTTTAAGCAATTGTGAACTGTTTTGCATGAAAAACTATGGAGAATCAACTTTATTTTTTTTTAATAAAATGAGTTTTACTCTGAGGATTCTGATAAAATAACTTGAATGTTAAACAGTCTGTGTCTTTAAATAAAGCTGTCCACTAAAACTTAAAAAAAAGGTTTAATTATTTGTAGGTGACAAGAAGGTTACTCAAGTTTTTTAATTTCAATTTTGATTTTTATCTCAAAATGTGTATTGTAGGTTGAGTGATTGCAATGAAGCACTATTGGAAATTCTGACTAATCAATGAAAAAATCAATTGGAGCACAAATGGAAAAGGGGTGAGGCATTATGTACTTTATTTACCAAAACAATACACTGAGTTTGAAGGAATGTACTGTATTGACAGAATACTACAATATTTTCTTCAGTATATAATACATCAGTGCAATAAAAGATAACACTGTGGTGAGAGCAATTGGCCAGTGACAGAAAGCGGAGTGCACAGAGTTAAAGAAATCTTCACTGTTCTCCTGCTGGGCTGTCTCCTAACTGTCCGTGTGCACAACCCTATTATGAGACATTCAGAGGAACTTGTGTTTTATCAAACTTACAGGTGTTTTCTCCTCGCTCACAATGAAGAGCAAAAAAGTCTAATAGGACTGTCCCCAGTACACTCTTGGGAAAATGAGGGGAGAGGAGAAGCATTTTGCTATCTGGTTTAAAGGCTTCTCTCTTTTATGAACCCTTACAAAGAGGAGTCATGGTTGCTTCAAAGCAATGACATTGTTTTTCAAAATTCAAGTTAAACAGTGCTGTCTTCAAAAATCCTACACCTCAATACCTTTGTGCAGACATTCAGTGAGGTTTTTCCTTGACTCTGTGCTATGCATTTACACAAGCAGAACTACCACAGCATCTTGCAGCTTAAAGAGGCACATTCACACACTGAGTTTTGGTCTAAGTTGCCTGAATCTTTCCAAATCATAAAATCCTAAACTTTGGCCACAGATTTTGCTGAAATGTTGCATCTCAATAGCAGCAAGTATAAACCAGCAGTATATTTTTCAGCCAGTTCTACCAAAGCACAGATTTCTGAAATATCTGCACTGCTTGGGACCAAGTAATCAGCTATATTTTTTTCCCCTAATTTTTTCATGAGTGGTGTTATGCTCTTTTAGTGAGGACTCACCCTTTGTTATTGGTAAAAAAAAAGTCCAGTATAAGGTGCAGACGGTGCCTAAGGTATATGAGAGACTCTTAACAAGTTAGTCTAGTCCACAAAAGACGTATGACTAAGCTTAGTGATGAATATGTGCAGAAGCTGAACTACTTCAAAGACTCTTGAATTAGATCCCATGGCAGTTTTTTAGTGTCTTCCATGCAGTTTAAGATGCTTTTGTGAGGTTCCTAACACATCACTAGTGCCTCTCAAAGACAAATTCAGGATTGATCCTTTTTCTTCTCTGCTTTTGATGGAAAGTAATCAACAGTATGTGAAAACACAGAAGAAAAAGGAAAGCTAAAGCAAAAACCAAAGATAAAATCCTTCAGATCAAAGTGCTACTGCATGAAAACAGTAACAGCTTTTTTTGTGACTGAGAATTTATGCTTTTTAATTTGTGTTACCTCTACTGCAGTTTTGATTCCTTTAAGTTTTTAGCAAGTTTTCATATGTTTAATTAAATAATTTTATGAAAATGTGGAAGTGGATAATTTTGGGCAATGAGTGAATCTATTTAAGAAGAGAGACATAAAATGTAATAATATAATAATACCGGTAGAGGTGGGGCAGACTAGAATGGCCAGCTTAGAGATGTTGTCAGAAGAGCTTGTGACCTTTAAAGAAGGGGTCAAAAGTTTTTTGAAAAATATTAATATACTTAGAATACAAATATCAGGGAGGAAGTCCCACTGCAGTTTAGCAGTTATCACTGCCTCTGAATTGCTGGTAGTTAGAGCAACTAACTTTGTTACACAAGGTCTGATCTCACATGTATCATCACAAAGTTCTTCACTGTTGGATGTAATATCGGATCTGGCTTGTGTGCAGTGTGTTTGAAATATGCTATTCTAGTATTCTAGTATCACTGGCTTACTGAGAAAAAGGAAATTCTCAAATTAAACTACTGCAAGAGCCAGTCATCTTGCAGTTGTAACACAAAGAAGGTGGGGTGAAAAATGAACAACAGCAACTAATGTTTTTTGAACAACAGGCACATCAAGCAAAACCAAAAAGAGAGGATTTATACTGGTTTGCTAGGCACATCTAGTCCTGACATTCATGACCTCTGAGAGAGGAAAAGCATACACAAACACATTTAGAATAGAATATAGAAACAATTTCTCAAGCCTCCTTTGGAACAGCTTGCCTGTGTTTAATTTTTGTGGATTGTTTTATTCTCCATCATTATTAACCAAAACTTGAGACTTTCTAGGTCAGCCATGACTCCACCTACAGATCTATCTGGGATGTGCCTCCCTGAGGAGAGCTCAGCACAAGGTCTGTCTTCCAGAGGGGCTTGTATGTCTGGGACAAATGGGACAGCCTTCAGAAGCCCCATCTGCTGCAGTGAGTCATCACTTTGTGTCTCCCAGCAGGATCCACACCTGTTAGCAGGGCAAGAAGAAAAAGCTGCCAGCCTGTTACATGACAATAATCTCTGTGCACATCGTACAGCCAAATCATAAGCATGAGATTGCAATAAAATGCAACATCTCCATAAATCTGTCATCTGCCGGATACGGCTGGAAATGCCTGTATCTCACCCTTCTGTGCAAAGCTCCAAACTCAGTGTTATCAGCAAATTCAGAAAGCCAACACTTACAAAACCAGCAAGTATCAGCAGAGCCAGCTATTGGAAGTGAATGCAGGTAGAAATTCTTTTGTGGCACTTTTGTTTATTTTAAATATCACACCCTGTCCCAGATTGAACATTAGCCATTTTTGTAGCTTTCTTTATTCACTAGCAGTTGTTCATGAGGCTTTCTGAAAATCCTTTGTTCAGCTTCACAGTTTCAGTCTCTTAGATATGCTGTTAAATTCAGTTTTTGGTTTAATGCTCTTTGGAGAAAGATTTTCATTAAACTATGATAGGTAAGTTGCATGGTGTTTCCTGAAGATTATGAGTCTAGGGAAAGTCAGTAGCTCTTGGTTGAACTCTAAGCAGGGAGATAAATCTCATCAGTATTTGCCAAAAATGCTTTGTGTTTGCTGAATTTCTTTTACAAAAACAGAAGAAACATGAGATAAAGTATGATTTTCTAGCAGAGTGTGAAATTTTTATCATTTTTTTCAGTTTTAATTTTGAGGCAGAACCACTGGGGTGGGATGGAACACTGTGGGCAGAGGAGAGCCCAGAAAGAAAAACTGCATTCACTTTTCTGTGCTAAGTGGCTTTTGGGAAAAGTGAAAGACTGAACAAAAACTCTTTCTTTAATTTAATTCTGGAATTTGAGGTCAGCAATACATATAGTATTTTCAAAGACAGTTGAAAGACTGTTGAAATTCTTAAGTGGAGGGAATTTTGCTGGAGTCATCTTTGTTTTACAGAAAGACTAAATATGGTTTGCAATATCCTGTATGTGAATAATTTGGCACTTAAAAGCATATATTGTGATGGCGTATTAATGAATCACATAAAAAATAACAATTAGAATTCTCACCTGGCTTCAAGATTTGGCTTTATAAGAGCTTTTAAATGCATAGGTGTAGCATAAAATGAATATAAACTCAGTGTGAAAATTGATAAAAAGTATAGCTATGAGACCTGATCAGTATTGATGATTGCTGATGACCAATTACCATGACTTGATCCAGTGAAGAATCTTACATTCCAGAAGCCATCTGAACCATATTTACTTAGACACATCCAATAAAAGCCTATTGAACTCTAGTGCTCTTTAGGCTCTCTGGCCTGCTCTCTGATTGGGTGGAAAGGTGAAATCTCTGAGACAATTACATTTGAAAGAGTATGTGAAAATAGTGACTAGTGGAGGAGGGAGAATTCTCGGTGACCTGACTGAAGAAAAGGCTTCCAGGTGAGTTCACAGCTTCTTAGAAATTCCCTGGTGATAAAAACTTTCTCAGTGTTTGAGGCATCTCTTTGAAACAGAGGGCATGGAAGATTACAGCTGCCTGCCTTGTCTGGGTGTCAAGCTGAAACAGCCCTTTTTCTCAGAATCCTCTGGTCACAGCCACTGTGGCTCCTCAAAGGCAGAGCAGACACCTTCTAAATTGGAGGGAAGCGATGCAGCTGGGAAGCAACTGCTGTCATTTAACTTGGGAGCTTCTGAACTATATAGGGCAGGTGGGAAAAAGTCTGCTAGTCCTCCTAGGGTCTTGGCCCCCAGCCACAGAGTGTCTGCAGAATACTTGGCTCCGAGGACTGGGACACAGACGCACAGGAGATGAAGCAGCACTAATTCCTCTAATCAGAGAGGCATTTGTTTTATCACACTTTGCTGCAAGAGAGAGAGTCCTGCAGGGTCAGACTACTGCCATTTGCCATAGAAGAGCATTCAGAGCTCTTAACTCCAATTGTGCTCCTGTGGAGTCTCCATTCAGGCTTGTCCTGCAGAGTTAGAGGGCAATTTAACCTGCTATGCGGCATGCAAGAACTTGCTTTATGTGACCTGCTGGTCATTAATGGCTCTGGCTTGTATTAACTAACCGTAGTAATTCAGAAATTAACAGAGAAATGTGAATTTAAAAAAAGAGAAACACAGAGGAATAAAAATACATAGCTGTTGAGGGCCTTGGGTTCCCTAGTATAGGTTGGAGAGTGAAACAGTGGCTGGTCCTAGCTCAGGCACTGTTTATCATGTAAATCAATTGAATCAAGTGGAAATAGCTCTTAAAAACTCCTGGCTAACAGCAATGGAACTTGATGGCTTGACTTGTATGAACATATTTCAAGGCTGTCTGGAGCTGAAAATACTGAATAATGCTGTGAATTGGAGGTTTGTTTTTTTTTTTCTTGTCCATATTGTTAACTCCTTAGAGTCACTGGCTGACGACTCATGAAGTCTGATTATTATCTGACAAAGTTTTGTCTGTTTTCAGTTTTCCACAGCTTTCTTATGACACATCTATAAAGCTTTATAGCTGTCATTAATGTGTTCCTCTCTTGGGTTCATAGTGGTGACACCCTGGATTGTAAAATAAGAAAAAAATCTTTCTTATCTATTGTACAAGCCCTAAACACAGTCAGTTAGTTATGGGAAGTGGAGGTTCTGTAGCACAATGGAGTTGATTCTCCCATTCCCTCTTCACTTAAAGCTTGGTACTGAGATGGCTCAGCTGAATTTGACCTGTGGGATTTAAAAATTTTTTTTTTGTCTTTCTCTTTCTGAATTAGGCCCCTCTTTTTAAAGAAAAATTTTTATTTATTACTTGGCAGACACTATAATTTGCCGTGAACTTTATTTTTTTTATGACACAGCATGTGGTAATCATGTTCAGATCCATTTCAGACATCTACAATGAAATTTGCTGTGTACCTTCCTCTACCATTCAAATGATACAGAAAACACAAGACAGCTATTATTCTAGTCATTCATTTTACTTCTGTTGATAAGATAAGGCATTTGATATCTTTATACAAAAGTTTGAGGCTGTTTGGTTAACTCTTCCACTAAATCGATCAATTTAGTGGGCACACTAACAAGTAAGTATATCTGGACTTTTTTTTTTTTGGGGTATCAAAAAATAGATAGTAGATGAGAGAACCATGTAAATGCCACAGTCCTGATGCAAAGTAAGTTTTGGAAAATAACGATGCATAGTGTCACATTCAAATTCAATGAATATATGTGAGAAGTTATTTTAATGTCAGTCCTATCAGCAGCTCTTAGTCTCTATATGAAATTAAGCTGAGCCCTGAAGAAAAACATGAGCTCTCACACTTAGTCAGCTTGAAACATGCTCTTATTTCAGCAGGAAAAGTATATTCCAGACATGTGAGGTGCATCTCATGCTTTTGTTATTCACTGAACCTTTAAGCCCATATTTTTTTCTGAAATATTTCATTAGGGAATAATTCAGATATTCAAAATAATAAAACAAGTTGAGTTTTATACATTCATTTGAGAAACTCATTTACATAACTCCCATCAGATTGTATTATTTACTGGATTAAAGAAAATGTAGATAGAAATCCTTGTTTCATTTTGTATTTAATATTTCATCTAAGCAATTTCAATTAAAGAACAATGGGGAATTCCCTGAGTAATGACCAAAAAAACAGAGGAAAAACAGTTGTTCATCTGAAGAAGAGCTCTCTGACACACCAGTTTGGATAGCATACAAGAACAAGTTCATTTCCCTTATATAGAAGTTCAACCTGGATGATCAAATATGGGCAGTGGCCTTAAAAATCCACAGCAAAAAGATTTTCCTGTGATTTTATAATATTGAAAGGCATAGATGGTGTGGGCTTAGTAAAACAGAGGCTAAAGCTATATAGAAGAAAACAATTTAATAACAGAGAACTGTAAAAATAATGATTGCTTCCTCAGATTTTTTCTGTTAGTGGTGCTTGTTCATTGTCTGTAATATTCAAGGAATTTTTTTACTCCTTTCCACTTATAATTTACTTTGCGACCATATATTTATAATATTTCAAGCACTTTCCTTCTATTCACACTATTTTAATGCAAATGATTACCAAATAATGACTTTCTATTTAAGAAATCATCTCCATTGTTGCTTGGTCTGCATCTGATAATTGAATAGGACTAAAACTGTGCATCCAGAGCAGAAGGTGCAGATGTGTAAGAGGGATCAAAACCAATTATTGGGCTAGCTCACAACAAAAGTAAACTACTGCCACTGGCACATTCTTAATTAAAAAAAGAAAATAAAGAAATAATTAATAATGTCTTTAAAATTAAGACAAAAATTATACCATTAATTATTTTTTTTTCAGGTGAAAATCAAAGTCAACCAAAGTAAAAATCATTGTAGCCTCATATTGTGTCTACCAACTTATTAATCATTTCTGAATGCAGATGGGCTTGTGAGATGGAGAGAAGAGTGCAGTTGGAATTATGGAAAAAATTCTTATTGTCTTCTGAGAGAAGTTTATGACTTGAAAAATTATTGATTTCATGAATTTCTTCCACTGAGGAAACTGCTGTGATTTGTACTTTTATTGTTTTCCACCTTCTCATGCCCACTCAGAAGCATGTACGTGTACACAGAGACACACACATATTCACTCAAAATACAGAGAAATTATTTTTTAAATTTAACTCATTTTGCTTGAAATGGAAATTGTTTTTATATGTTTTTTTTGTCTTTCTG
This sequence comes from Parus major, assembly GCF_001522545.3. Classification (NCBI taxonomy): domain Eukaryota; kingdom Metazoa; phylum Chordata; class Aves; order Passeriformes; family Paridae; genus Parus; species Parus major. The sequence continues at coordinate 35,622,672 of NC_031768.1, forward strand.
GTATCACTTTCTGTTACAAGGCACATGCTGCATAATCAGCCAACTACTCTGTAATTACATTGCAAAGACTATGTAAATACCTAATTATTTTCATGCAGATTACTTGATAATTATACTACCAGTTACAAAGTAATTCAAAGAATAATTACCATGTAACTTCCACTTTTTAGATGTGACGATAAGGCTTTGTTTTAAAGATATAGAGAAGTGCATAATTATCCTGGGGTTACATTCTACTCAGATTGTCGATTATCCTATATTTACAGTATTATTATATGGCTACTGGGCTCAGTATTGTGTTATCATAATTTTAAAAAAAAGTCTTTGCTCTTTGCTTTATAACAAGTATTAGACAATGCCAATGCTAATTTTTTCTCCTTTCTTATTAATTGCAGTGGATTTAAGATTTTTTTTGACTGTGGAGAAGGAACTGTCTTGTTGTACTAAAATTGCACTGTGATTTTTGAAAAACAAAATTACATGGGCCCAGATTCTTAAATGGCACTTGGATACAAAAAAGCTCAATTAAGCCAAATGTAATTTTTTAATTTCTAGAATGGGTACAAAAGAGTATAGTTTATAAGAAGGGTGAGGCATTCCAATAAAGACACTGTCCCTCTCATAGGCTAGATTAGAAGGAGAGATGTTGGCAGGCCTCATCTACTTTTCTCAGGGTGGAAGAGTCTGTTCCCAGGAACAAGTGCTGTCTAATGAAGTCCTGATTTTTAACTGACAACCTTGGGAACTCATTTTTCTTGCCTGAATAACAACCCAAGGGGAACAACTATTTTGTGATTGAACTTTCCAAGAAAGTTATCCACCCAAATTGCAAGCAGGATGTAAAATTGCTATGACAAAAGCCTCTTGTGGCCCTATAAGCAGCAGTCCTAAGTGAGACCCTTTAAGCTCTCCTGAGCCACAGCAGGCTGTGACTGGCACTCTCCCTCTGAGTGTGACACCCTTCAAAGTCAGTGAACTCTCAAGTTTGCTGTACTTTGAGGACCACCACCAAATGATGCCAACAGAACCTGGGCTGATACTCCCACTCCTCAAAAATCAATCTTTTTTTTCCTTGAGAAGATGCAAAAGCATCCATTGTGATTACTTCACTGAAATCAAGAGGAAATTTTCACAGGTATGCCTTGTACAGACTCCTCTAGGTCTGTGTGTGCATATTTTGTGCAAGTGTAAATGTTTTACAGCAAATGTATTGTGTATGTTGTTCTCACAGACTCTTAGATAATTCTTATGACTTCCACACAACAAAATTTTACCAGTGAATTATTCTGTGGGTGAAAAAGTGCAAGGCAATATTTATATTTCTGTAAAACCCTGAACAATGTTTGAAATTATTTTCATTAAAAGGGTGAACGTGTTGTGGTATCTCTGTTATTTAAATGGTGATTACAGTGTATAAAAATCTGTAAAAAATATTATCATGGGTATCAGGATCTATTTTATCTAGTGAAGGGATGCAGAGAAAATTCCATGCATATAGGCACACAGAATATACCCTCAGTGGAGAAACTCACCTGAGATTTGCTATACTTAGTTTTTTCACTCAGGCAAAGAAACCTAGAGAAACATTCTTCCCTCTAGTTCTTACCCAATACAAATAACTCTGCTGAAATTACATCGGTGCTAGTGTGGCTTGGAGGAGGATTTTAGTTCCAAAACATTCAACATGATTTTTACCTAAAACCCCTCATAAATCCAGTGTTCTACCCAGGCTCTTTATCAAGGCTTGCCCATGTATATGTTGTTTTATAGTTTATAAAACAGAAAATAGTCTTTCTTGTATGTGTGTGTATCTTTTTTATATCACTGTATAAATCTGTATCAGTTTATGTATATTTTTCTTGTAGCTGCATGTACATATCAGACTGTGGCTGATCCTAACTGGAGAATGCCCCATTGTAAATGAAAAACTTGCTGACACCTTAGTATCATATGACTAATCCACTCAAACTGTGAGACAGTATGTCCTGGGGTTCCCTGAAAAGTCTCAGCTGGTACCTTTGAGAAGCATCCCACCTGCTGACACCCTGGAGCTGCTAAGGTCTTGTACAGGTGACAAAAGAGGCCAAGGCAAATCTGAGCTTCCAGGGAACCGTTTGGCTAATCTGTAAGAATATATTGCCAAAACATTTTGTTTCATTAGACTGGAGGATGATCAGACCTAAGATAATCTTTTGTGTGTTTTCAAAGTTTCAGTTTTTCCCATTCTTACTGTGGCAACAGGCCAATATTTAAGTGTAAAATGTCAGTGGGCTGTCAATACCAGAGACGCTGTGCCTATTTGGCAAGACTTAGATAGGGCTTACTGCATTGTTTTAAAAATCCACTTGTGTTGTTAATTCCAACCCTTCTTAACCTGGCTGTTCAGATGTGGTGTTTTTTGGGAATGATGTCAGCCAGCTGGTATAGTAAATGATGGGGAGTAAGAGTTGGACCTTCCTACCCTCACTGGATACTGTTTCTTTTAGAAAAAGCCAAATATAGGCGACACATTCCTTATATGCTGAGCCAGCCTATCCCTTTCTGCAGACCTTTCAAATCCATGTGCAGAGTGAAAAGCACAAAGCTTCCTGGGAGGAGGTGGGAACCTATTCCCAAGGAGAGCTGTTCAAATGATTCAGGCACGGAGAGAGCCATGACTCACAGCATTACTGGAGCAGCCCAGTCTTCCTAATGGTGAAAGTCTGACTTGCTGGGTTGATTGCTCCAGAAGACGTTTGGCGTAGGCTATTGGAGAGGTAGCACAGGATGTGTGTGGGTGTTACATATGGCACAGAAGTGTGTGTGCAGGGCTACAGCATCTGGAGCCTCAGGGTTTGCTATGTTGTATTTAATAGTAACAACAAGAAGAAATAAAAGCCTTTCTGTATTAATGACCTGGTGACCAGTAGCTTTGGCTCTGTGCCCTCATTCTCTAATGTGCTTCATTTTCAGACCTGGAGTCAAGGGAATGCAGTCCACATCTTCACCAGAATTTGCTTTTGGAAGCTATTTTAAAACCCTGGTTGATCTGTCAGCAAGACTGGGGAGTATTCAAGTGATGCAGCATATGTTCATGGTGTCACTAACTCTCCCAGTGGAATCAAAATCCTTATGATAAAGTTAGTATTTTTCCTTTCTACTTGAGTCACCTGCTCAGATAAGGAAAATGTACAAGACATACAGCTATGTTTTTGGAAAGAATGTGCATTTTACAATTTCCTTGCACAGTAAATAGTCAGCAAGACTTTCCAATGCTTTTCTAAAACAAGCTGTTCAAATATTTACAAAATATGTCAAAATGAGAATTACTTTACAAAATTGCTGTGAAACATGTCAGGAAAGTCAGTGGCCAAGATGCAGATGTTTGATGCTGTAGGGTACCCAAGATATCCACACAGGGCTGGAAGATGTGGCAAACAGAAAAGACCAATTGTTGACCCAAACTCTTTTGGAGAGCTCTCAGAGTAGTTTCTATTTACTTTTGTGGTAGATGCCTGTTTTTAGGCTACTGAATTACGCTTCTGGGTTCAGCTGATGTGAATTGTCTCACCAATCCACATCTCACAGAGGCTGTGCTACAAACAGCTTGCAGAAAACTTACCCTGCCCTCACCCTGCTCAGCTCACCCCTCTGTGCACTGTGCTCACTAGGACTGCACCTCTGGCTCCAGTTCAGTTTAAGCTTGTGTTTTCATCTCCCTGTTCAGTTTCTTTCCTTTGCTAATGTAGGCAGATTGCAAGAAGTCATCCCACTCTGGCTGGAGTTTTGGAGGAATACAGGAATAGCTTGAGGGTTTATTGCTTTCCAATAGAAGCTTGGCTACACTGCCTGATTTGTGTATGAAAATCTTACTCAGGTTATACATCATAATGGTGTACTTATTTTGTCCACAGATAAAAGATAAAATGCCATATCAGTACCTCATCTGAAATGTCTTAGCTTTGCTCTTGACTGGCCAAACCTTATAAAAGCAAGCAGGAATGTTAGCTGACCTAGAGAGAGGTGTGCAGCTACAATCTGCAGCTGCCTCTGGGGGCTTCGTAGTGAGAGAAACTGGTCTGTGTTACAATGAATGACTGGGGGCATGATATTTCATTGAACAGGTATAATACACCTGTGCACCCTTTTATTTCAAACTGTAGAGTGGAATCCGAGCAGGTAAATAAAACAAAGCTAACTGGAAGCTTTTCTTGGCCAGATCTGGTCTGTCTGGATCCCAGCCTAAGCAGCTTCTGTTCAATACAGAAAAGTGGCCTGGCACCTATCCTGGGTCCAAAAACATAATCCTTTTGTTTGTGCTGGGATATGCTCAAATCCTACCTTACAAGGTACTGTTTATGCTTCTTCTTCTGCTTGGAACTCCAGATAATATGGGTAATTTAGTGGGTTCAGGCTTTTGGAAAGATATGACCGTGTATATTTATTTTTCTTACAATGGTGTTGCGTTTTGCTAAGTAAATGTTACAAGGCTGCTCAGTCTGGTCTTTGTGACTATGAGGATGCAAAAGGAGCCATAAGTCTTTGTGAAGTGAATGTTCAGTGGATTTCCCAATTTCTTCTTGTACCAACTACTTCATCTCATCATTTTCTCAGAGGAGACAGTGTGTGATTCACTGAAGTCATTCACAACATTTTATATTGACTCACACCTTTGCAAATTGTATGAAAATTCATGCAGTGTCAGAATTATCTAGTGATTCTTAATGCTGCCTGTGCAGCTCCATTTTGCATTTTATAAATTGATTTAAGATTCCAGAGAGATTCAAGTGAAAAAGCTACTAAGCTAGTCTTCTCTTATAAAATGTAAAATTGCTGAAAAAGCTTTTCTCTTTCCAAATACATGCACACGTATATGAAGAATTTCCTTGCTATATAAAAATAATCTGATAAAATTCGTTTAGTTAATGTTGTTGAAAAATGTCTGTTACAAAAATATGACCCGGTTGACACCATAATAATTTTCTAGTTGTATTCACCATGGTTTATATTGATTGTCATATGTTGTTCCTTCTTTTCCAGGTGACATCCTTTCCTCCACTCACAAAGCAAAGACTTTAGTCATACTTTGTAAACAGGTTTTAAATATACAATTTGCAGTGCACTTTTTGTTGCCAAATCTAAGATTTTGTTTATGTGAAATGCATCCAAAATACTTGGAAAATACCTGGAAAAAATCTGGTTTTTTAAATGGTTTTTAGAACTAATTATCTTAACTGAAAGAAAACTAAATTAAAATACTGAATTTTTCTGTATGTAATATTCAAAGAAAACATCATAGAAACTTTTAGACTTGAACGTTTTCAAATGTAATATTTAAGAAAAAATGTTGGCAATCTTCCTATAAATCCTCTTCTTTGCTGATCATAATGTTTTTTTTAAGTGTTAGGTAGTATTTAATTACAAATAAATTTATATTTTATTGTTTTATTAAACACAATTGATCTGAGTCCATTCTCTCTGCTTTGATTTGGGTTATCCCATCCTCAAATAACACTCATTGGGAAGGATTAATTAAGTCAAAGCCATTTCTCACTCTAGTGCCCTGTATTCTAAACTGTTTGGTTAGGGTGAGGTAGGAGAGACTCCTGTAGGTACAAGAGGGCATGTGGACATCATCAGAAATTTTTGACATTTCAATTGTCTGCAATGCTTTGACTTGAGATGTGCATACCAGGCAGCACCCCTCCCACGGTGCAGCCTTCAGGCACCACGCAAAGGAGTGATGGGATGAATTCATGTCTGCTTCTGATATATCCCACATTTTTTTGAGCCTATATGAGGGCTGTTTGAGGTGTCTCTCTGTGTCAGCAACAGTCTTCTCATTCACTTGGATTTTTGAGAGATATAACAATTGCTGATTTATTGTGTAACTTTTACAGTGCAAATTCCCCTCCCCCTCTCCACCTCTTCAATTTAAGAAAGGAGGTGAAAATAGGGGCTGCTCTTTATAATGTTCTTGCTTTAAATTATTAGTCCTTTTCTTACTCACCTAACATAAAGTGAAATATCAGAATGCTGAGCAGTTCCTCTTAGTGGGCTGTTTTGGGGGTTGAATGAATACAAAGTATGTGAACACAATGAACTCCTTAGGGGTTGTAGCAGCTTTAAATATATTATTTTAAGGGAAAATTAACTCCTAGAATATAATCTCATATACCAAGGGCTGGCTACAAATGAATCATTAATGTTGATTTACACTCTCTTCCCTCTCCTTAAGGCTGCATAAAAAAACTGTTCTGGCCTCCAAATGAAGGCACTGCACAGTATTAATAATTTGGAGGGGTGGAGGGAGGGAGGGAGGTAAACCTCTTGTTTCAAAATACTATTATAATGACTTTTGGAGAGAAAGGAAAAGCAATACCAGCCAGTTAATGAAGAGGAAAACTGCTTCTGTAAGTAGCAGTGGACAACTTGAAGGCAAAACAAAGAAGCTTCTCATTTTCAATGTGTGTTTTTCAGGGAGATGTCACTGGAGAAAAACTGGGAATTCACACCATATACCAAGCATGATATATTGAACCACAGTCTTCCCTGCCTAGCCTCCTGTTTCTATATTTACCATTACAATTGAAACCTGGCTTCTGCTTATGTTGCTATCTCTAAAACTTAAAATGGCTTGAAATCAGATAACAGTGACCAGAATAATCTAAATAACAGTGTTTCCTATTCTGAACCACCATCAGGCTTGCTTTCTTTTCCCCCCTCCCATTGTTTGCCTCGCTCTTCTGCAGAACACGTGTCTTACCTTATCTCTGAAGCCCAGAGAGTAAGAGGGACAGCGCTGAGAACAGAGCAGGCTGGACAGCACGGAGAGCTGGGTGTAACCCCCTTGCACCATGCCAGAGAAAGCTTTCTGCACTGGCTGTAGCCAAAGGGGGAGGCAATACAGGTTGATTCATGATGGAAACTTTTCATCTGGCACAGGTTTTTGGGACCCACACAGTGATTCTGATCTTGATTGAAACACTGCTGCATTACTTAAAAAGAAATAGAGGCACTGATAGAATTTCAGAATGAGAGAAACACATCTAATGCATCAGAGGCAGTCAATTCTGTGCTGTGACTTTTGTCTTATATTCAGTTTGGAATAAATAGATGGAGATCTTGCTGCTGCTGTAACTTGACATTTTCAGTGCATTGAAGTTTCTGTAGAAAAAAAGCACGAACTGCAACATCTGTCACCTTGCAGAGACCCAGTGATTGAGAACCTTGCAGTGCCTTGCCAGATGGATCCTGATGCATCACTGATGCTTTTTCCATTATAACAGATAGCCACCATCAGAAATGATACACAACCAAGAGGCAGCGTTTCATGTCCTGGATAAATGTGTTTCTTTTGCAGGATGCGGTACTTGTTATTTAGTAAATAGGTACATGCAGTCTTTTTTCACTAACTACATTCAAACTTTTTAAAGAGACATTTTAAATTTTTCTCTAAGCTTATAATTTATCCAAAGGCTGACAGAACTACATACATTTTAATGTTGTTCATATGGAAATATATTAATACAAACTGATATCCTCAAAATGCAACTGAAGCTGTTAGATGTCACCTTAATTGTTTCAATTAGGCTCTGCATACCCTGCTGCTGGGAAATAATCATGCTGTAAAGCTTTCAAAGTGATGACTTCAGTAATGTGTTAAGAAGTAAATCAAAGCACAGTTTTTATCTGCTGCATGCTAGAGGAATTGTTATTTGAACATTTACAGCTCTTAGATTGTGAAAATTTTAATGACAGCGATTGTCATCTTGTATCTAAGAGGTTTTCTATCAAAGGAAGGCTGTTTCTGAAGTGAATAGATTTGATGCAGCAATTGCAGAAACAGACAGGAAAAGCTCAGAAGGGCTATGACTGAACAGACACTAAAAGTTAAACTAAACTATGGACGGAATATAATTCTGCCAATCTTGTGGATTAAACAGCTCCTCACTCCTGCTCGTTCAAAGCCACAACAACCCATCCAAAGTCACACCCAGGAATAAAATTAATGCTTCAAATTCTGTCAAGAATTTTTTTTAAAAAATGTAGTAAATATTGAAATGAGTCTGTCTGGCTTCCTCCTACTTTAGGGTTTCAGGATAAAGACAGGGAAGTGAAGACACACAGCATGACAGATTAGATGACTGGGAAACTTGTCACTTGCCCATTGCCAATAGTAAAATTATCCTTTCAACCAAAGAGAAGACACCATCTAGTGTCTTGCATCAGAAACCTTTTACTGAGGAAATTTTGGAGAACTTTATGGCAGATTAGTCACTCTTATTACAGAGGGGACAAAATGAGTAAATCAACATCAATTGTTTTCCTTTCCATATCCTATATTGATCTTCTCTATAGTTTTAGTTCTTTGTATTCTGCATTGCACCATATGAAAAAAGGCTGGTGAGACTGAGAGTGGGGAGAGGGAGGCAAGTAAGGGAGATTGGAAGTGGCATTCAGAAATGTGACTCATGAAAGCAGAGAAATATAGTGAAGAGTTCATCATGAGTAACTTGAGTTACGTGACTCCATAAAATTTTAAGTTACAGCTGAAGTGGGAAGTTTTCACATGCCTGTATGATTCCACATAAGCTTCCACACCTGCCCTAGATCTATATGCAGCCCTAGATGCAGATTGATTACTGATGTATTGGGTGTGCCTTTTAAATTTCAGGGTAAAATGCCTCTGTTATATGCAGTGGAATGAAAATGCATGTGTTTCCACTTACCAAAGTTGACAGCCAGTTTTGTGCAAAAAGGTCTTTATTTAACCACTGAAAAGCTAAACCACTATCATAAATCTCTTTGAAATGGTATTGTATTAATTTCTGATAATATCCAGTGCAATATAATTTCACTTTATGCTGTCTTAGCCCTTTTTTGTATTATGTAATAAGAAAGTTCAATATTCACAGGAAGCCTTTATGCTGCTGCATGTTAAAGTCTTGCTTTCAGGAGATTAATGATGGTTGCGTGATTCTTTTTAGAGTTCCCTCCCTGAAGCTGTACACTTTGACATATTCGTCCAGCTTTTCCTTCCTTTGC